>NW_027529573.1:3755270-3779630 GCF_008692635.1 Crocuta crocuta
CTGTTCCATTTTAAAACTCCAATATTACATACAGTTTAAAGTTCTCCCTTTTTTCTCCAAAGCCCAGTGGCCCAGGCTTCATCTGGAAAACTTCTTCCCCATCTCTTCTGGGTCTCTAAGGTTTCCTTTGTATTAGAAGGAAGGAATCGGAAAGGGTTAAATGTTTCTCTCACTTTACTGGTCAGTAGTAGCTCACTCACTGTTGATTGTTGTAGTTTCTCTGGTCAACACTGGCAGGTGTCCAAAATGCTAGTTCTTTTATGGAATCACATGTATGAATATTTTGGAGGTNAAAATTTTTATTTTTTATTCTATTTATTTTATTATTTCTAAAATTTACATCCAAATTAGTTAACATATAGTGCAACAGTGATTTCAGGAGTCGATTCCTAGGGGGGTGATTGGCATGGAGGAAGGCACTTGTGGGGATGAGCACTGGGTGTTATATGGAAACCAACTTGCCAATAAACTATTAAAAAAAAAAGGAGTAGATTCCTTAATGCCCTTACACATTTAGCCCATCCCCCCTCCACAACCCCTCCAGTAACCCTCTGTGTATTCTCCATATTTGAGAGTCTCTTATGTTTTGTCCCCCTCCCTGTTTTTATATTATTTTGCTTCCCTTCCCTTATGTTCATCTGTTTTGTATCTTAAAGTCCTCATGAGTGAAGTCATACGATATTTGTCTTTCTCTGACTGACTAATTTTGCTTAACATAATACCTTCAAGTTCCATCCATGTAGTTGCAAATGGCAAGATTTCATTCATTTTGATTTCCAGGTAATACTCCATTGTATATATACACCACATCTTTGTTATCCATTCATCCATCGATGGACATTTGGGCTCTTTCCATCCTTTGGCCATTGTTGATAGTGCTGCTACAAACATTGGGGTACATGTGCCCCTTTGAAACATCCATTGCAGTTTCTTAATATGAGAGGCTAAGTTTCACTTCTGTCTTCCAGCCTCTCAGCCTCCACCTCTAGTGGTGTACTCTGAAGCTTCCTGCTGCTGGAATGTCCTTGCCCCTCATCAGTCCGCTGGATGAGGTAGCAGCAAGATGTCCCAGCTAGGTTGAGTGGTAGCTAAATTTTGGAAATTCTTGCATCTTTGCCATGCCAGTGATGGGAGTTTAAGGTATTCCACTGTTGCCCCACCTCTGCTAGTCCTTTCAAATTATCAGGCCTGATCAATTATTCATTGCCTAAGCCATTTTTTCCCCCCTGAGAGAGAGACAGAGACAGAGTTAGCAGGGAAGGGTCAGAGAGAGAGGGAGATCCAGAATCTGAAACAAGCTCCAGGCTCTGAGCTGTCAGCACAGAGCCCAACATGGGGCTCGAGCCCAGGAACTGTGAGATCATGACCTGAGCCGAAGTTGGATGCTTAACCGACTGAGCCACCCAGGCACCTCAGAGCCAGTTGTTCTTAAAAAGTGGTACCTAGACCAGCAGCATCAGCATCACCTGGAAATTTGTTAGTCATGTAAATTGTTGGGCCTGGTGGGGCCCACAAATTTGTGTTCTAAAATGCCTGAACAGCTGGTCTAACTGATTTTCCAAATGGGGAATGAAGTGCCAGTCTTCTCTTACCACAGGTACCCTCAGTCTTTATGACTGATTTTCTTGGAAGCCCTTCCAGTCTACTTGGACTGGGTTTAGGGAATGCCATATGACTCCCCAAGTAGTCGTTTGGAATTTCTAATGCTGTTGTATAGACTGGAAAACTAGGGGTGGGGAAAACAGCAGCATGAGGAGTATTATTTGGGGGTATCAGCTTATGACATATTATACTGGGGTAACAACATCCAAATCACAGTGGATGTTGTGGCTTACAAGTGGCTTACAAGTACAAAGGTTGAGTTCTTACTCACATTGTATATTCTACATTGGCTATATAGGTCAGTTGCCTGCTCCACAACTTTTTTCTTCCAGGATCACATCTCTTTTTCCTCTGCTATGAGATCAGCATGTCTCAGATAGGGCTGAGACCCAGTCTCATAGCAGAGGAAAAAGAGATGTGATCAAACTGTGTGATAGATCTTAAACTTCTGTTCTGATGCAGTAAATGCCATTTCTCTCATTCTGTTGGCCAAAGGCAATGATATGGCCAAGCCTGACTTCACTGTAGCAGGAATTTTACTCCTCTCAAAGGGAGGGATTCTGGATGTTAGGGTGGTCTGCCTGTGAGATCTGTCACCCCATTGATTGCTGGGGTTGTTGTGGCTGATCTGACTAGGTAGGCAGTGCCCCCATTCCTCCCTCAGTGCTCCATGTATGTCCCTCTCGAAGCTGCAAGCTCAGTTAAAGAGGATGACCTTCTCCCAAAGAGGAGGACTATTCTCTGGTTCAAGGGTATATGTCAAGGTATGCTCCCCTGCTAGAATCTCCAAACAATCTCTCAGAAGGAGGGATTCTTTTAATTTTTTTATTGTTTATTTATTTTTGAGAGAGAGAGAAAGCAAAAGCAAGCATAAGTGGGGGACAAGCAGAGAGAAAGAGGGAGACACAGAATCTGAAGCAGGCTCCAGGCTTTGAGCTGTCAGCACAGAGCCCAATGCGGGGCTCAAACTCACAGACTGTGAGATCATGACCTGAGCTGAAGTTGGACGCTCAACCAACTGAGCCACCCAAGACACCCCTCAGAGAGAGCGATTCTTTTTGGATGGGCCAGGCAGAGAACAGCAGTGAGTATTTTGAACAAATAATACAACCTATTATAGTTGCTCAATAAATTGTAGCTGTTATTGTTAAAATATAGTTCCTACTTGCAAGAGATAATAGAAGAGGAAATACTAACAAATATGCAACAGAGAACAACTAATGCCAAACTATGTATGCTAAGGATAATTATTAAAATTTTTTTTAAAATGTTGGTTTATTCTTCAGAGAGAGAGAGAGAGAGACAGACAGACAGCGTGAGCAGGGGAAGAGTGGGCAAAGAGACAGGGAGACACAGAATCTGAAGCAGGCTCCAGGCTTTGAGCTCTCAGCACAGAGCCCGATGCAGGGCTTGAACTTACCAACCGTGAGATCATGACCTGAGCCGCAGTTGGACCCTTAACTGACTGAGCCACTCACGTGTCCCTAAGTACAGTTATAATATGGGTTTATAAAAGAGAAGATATGAGATAAGTTAGCTGGCAAATGATGGCTGTGATGGGGATGGGAGGACATGAGAAGGAAGAGAATTCCAGAATGGGGCAACAGATTACACCGTGGTCTGGATCAGGGTAAGCATAACTGGTAGAAAGGGCAGAGAAGAGACCACTGTTTATAGACTAAGGTAGCCTGATTTAGAGTCAGGGAGGTTAGGGTTGGCAAGAGAAAATAAATCTCGATTATTGAAGACCTTAAAATCCAAGGGAAAAATTGGATTTGATATTGTAGGTAGCAGGGTATTTTTAAGATAGATTCAATAGAACCATAAGGTCCAATGGAAAGAGAGAGCTAGATTGAGAATTTATAATGTTATTTCTGCCACTCATTAGCCATTTATCTTTGGATAGATCAATGATCATTCATTTGTTCAACAAGTAAGCGATTAAGTATCACTGTTTACTAGGCACTGTTGCAGGTACTAGAGATACAAAGATAAAATGATAGAAATTCTGCTTGTAACAACGTTTTAGGCAATTGGAAGATAACTATACAAAATGCAGTAATGACAGTGGGCAAAGAGGCCACAATGAGAAACATACATAAGTGTGCCAGATGTTCCTTAAGAGGCAGACAGACTATAGGTAATCAGATCCTATGGATAAGTGACTGTGTTTTGAATATAATGTAACCATTTAAAATTAGAGGAGATACTACAGGAAATGTCCTAGATATTATTTTTTTAAAGTTTATTTTTATTTTGAGAGAGAGTGTGTGTGTGTGTGAGTCAGGGAGGGGCAGAGAGAGAGAGAGAGAGAAGGAGAGAGAGAATCTAAAGCAGGCTCGGCGCTGTCAGATGAGATGGTGACTTGAGCTGAAATCAAGAGTCAGATGCTTCACCAACTGAGCCACCCAGGTGCGTCTGTCCTAGATATTCTTTTGGGTGGAAAAGCAAGTTGCAAATCCATATGTGAGTTGGAAAAAATATTTCTATATGCATAGAAGAGTTTGGCGGTGAAAGGAAGGATGAGTCTAAATTTTATTTTATACCTTTCAATCCATTTGCGTTTTTACCACAATACATTTTTAACTTATTTTTTTCTCTTAAAGTAGGCTCCATGCCCAACATGGAGCCCAGTGTGGGGCTTGAACTCACGGCTCTGAGATCCAGACTTGAGCTGACATCAAGAGTCATATGTTTGGGGGACCTGGGTAGCTTAGTTGGTTGAGTGGCCGACTTTAGCTCAGGTTATGATTTCAAAGTTCATGAGTTTGAGCCCCGCGTTGGGCTCTGTGCTCACAGCTCACAGCCTGGAGCCTGCTTCGGATGCTGTGTCTCCCTCTCTTTCTGCCCCTCCCCAACTCACACTCTGTCTCTCTCTCTCAAAAAAATAAAAACATTAAAAAAAAGAGAGAGTCAGATGCTTAACTGACTGAGCCACCTAGGTGCCCTAAATTTTAACTTTTAAATTAGAATTAATTAAATTAAAAAAATCTCACTATAATCAGCTTTTACCTTACCCATGACTTTATCTTTGTACTCGAACATCCTAATATTAAAGCCTTCATGTTAATATATTTCAATTCTGACCTGGCTTTTTTCATTTATTCTTTCGTCCTGATAAAAGTAGCCTGCTTTACAATCTCATCAAATAGTTATTCTCTTCCTATAGATTCTGAGGTTCACTTCTATTATTTGTATTTATTTTCAATTTTTTTATAGTGGTAAAATGTACATGTCATCACAATTAGCATCTTAACCATTTTAAAATGTATATTTGTTTGTATTGAACCCTTTTTCTCAATGAACATATTCCTCTACCTCCTCATTTTTCCTCCCAGGACTAGTGATAATTATAGCCACGCCTGGAATATTTGAGAATAGAGGACAATCTAAAAGGTTTTTTCTAATGTTTGTTTATTTTGAGAGGGGCAGGAAGGGGCAGAGAGAGAGGGAGAAATAGTATCTGCAGCAGGCTCCAGGCTCTGAGCTGTCAACAGAGTCCGACATGGGGCTCAAACTCCCGAACTGTGGTCATGACCTGAGCTGGAGTCAGACGCTTAGACTGAGCCACCCAGGTGCCCTGAGTGAGAAAAGAGGACAATCCAGATAAGAAGACACATACCAAATATCAGAGCCAGATAGTAGATCAGGTCTTCTTGAGGGCAAGAGCCAGGCATTGGTTCAGATTTATGGATATACAGAGACCACGAAGGAAAATACTTGGTAAAGGCACCAAAGAGTCAAGCCTCAGGTTTGGAGACGTAAGACAAGGGCAAGGCAATTGCATAATATGGAGCAGTAGCAGTGAACAAACAAAAAGAAGGGAGACTCCTGATACTTATTTTCAGCAAACAGCTGGATCTGCTTGGAGTATGGACGCGTGGGACCTGGAAGAGGGAAGCGTGTGGCACTTTGACCCTGTTTTGAGAGAAAGGTTGTAGAACAAGGCAGTTTCTGTCAGGTTCTATTCACCTTCTTTAGGCTATTTGGGAAAAAAATAGTATCTTGGAGTAGGAATATAAAACTCAACACACACACACACACACACACACACACACACACACACACACACACACACACACACCTCTCTGCAGCTAGGAGACCTTTGGGACTTTGGATGTGTTGTGTTCAATATCTTTTACTGGGGTGCGTGAGACGTTAATGATCTGATAAAACCAGAGTACGTTGTTACTATTCTGGTAAATTTTTTAATACTATCTTTCAGAAATGGACTTTAAAAAAGTCAGGAACATATCTTTTGATGTTTTTGTCTTTACCAAAATCCTGGTTTGTATTAGAACTTCTATTTCAGAGGAGATTATCAGGAAAGTTATTGAAAGCCAGGCTTAGATACATCTGGAATTTTTCAAACTGTCTGACCCATTTAAGAGCCGTTTTTAGAATTAAATTTGAAGTGAAGTCCATACTACCTTCAAGCTAACATCTACTTTCAGAGGCTTGGTATTTCTGTTTGGATGAATTTGTTACTTTGTTTAATTTATTTAGTTTTAAATCTCTAGAAATCCTTAGACACAGCTTTCTCATTCATTTAAATGTGCCTTATTATTATTTTGAATTATACTCTAAGTTTCTTGAGGTAAAATGTTAAAACAGATTTTTGTATGAAATTAAAACAAAAATGTTTACTGCAAACATTTTATACCAGGAAAATCCAAGTAAGTTGACTAAAATACTAGAAAAAATAATGGTTTAATGTAAGTAGCATTCCACCTAAAGGTGAAATTTTCTAAATTTAGTGGAAAAAAGGCACGCTTATCAGAGCAAAAACTATTTATGAATAATGTAACTAAGAACTATGTATAATTTTATATGACAAAAACAGTAAAAGTATCAAATTTATCCTGAAATTTGACATTAATTTGGAAATTGTGTGGAAGAATGAATAGGTTAGAATATCAAAGATTATTTTGATTATTTTTTCAAAAATAAAGCTAATGAAAGGGGGTTAATCTTACAATATAATAAGGTGTATTTTTAGAAAAGCAATAGTAAGGGGCATCTGGGTAGCTCAATTGATTAAGCGTCTGACTCTTGATTTCTGCTCAAGTCATGATCTTACGGTTTGTGAGATCGACCCCACATTGGGCCCTGGGCTGACAGCATGGAGCCTGTTTGGGATTATTTCTCTTCCTCTCTCTCTGCTCCTCCCTAATGCTTGCTCTCTCTTTCTCTTAAAATAAATAAATATTAAAAAAATTAAAAAGCAGTAGTGAAAACAGTATGATACTATATGATTTGGTTATTATAACAATTTAAAATTCATATACATAAGAATAGCTCTAAGAAGATAGAAATTTCTGTGTACAGCATGAGTTTTGGATTTTCAGACATACAAATTGTGACTTATTTGTCGTTAAGATTGGACCGTGCTTCCGGAAGCAGAGTTTTTTGTTCTTTTTTTTCGGTTTCTTTTAAAGTTGGAATAGATTTTGACACTTAGAATAGGTGCTGTGTTTTAGGATTGGAATCTTACAAATTTATCTTTGAAGTGGTGGTGCCAAATTGACAGGGATTATAAGAAACCACCTTTCTACCCACTTTTATTGAGGGGTTGAGAAAATGTTTGTGCAAAGGTTGTTTTTTGTAAGAGTTTGTAGTCATGGATGAGATATGTTAGGCTAGCATATGTTGTTATAAAGACAAAGATTAGTTTCAACATTATTTGGTCTTATTAGCTTTGTTTCAGTGGCTCTAATGTGTCTAAACAAGACACCATATACGTATAGTCATGGCAGGATGCTATGAAATAGTGACATATTTTATTACATCTTTCAAATGCACTCTAGACAATGATAATTACAAAATGATTCTGTGATACATACTTATAATAAATTTCTATCATCAGCACGTATCTGTGAATAGTCTGTTCAACTATGAATGTTGATTTGTTTTCTCAAGTTTTCATGCTAACAGTTATTCACTAATTGTTTATTTTTGTTGTCTGGTGCTAAAAGACAAATTGATAGCTCATGCCAAAGACTTAAAAAATTTGTGAGAGAAAAGTTTTAAGTGCAGAGAATTATATATTAACTTCTTTGTGAATTGGAGAAAGCTGACCACATTTTTTATTAACAGCTTTATTGCAATATAATTCACTTACCATAAAATTCACCCTTTTAAAAAAGTGTACAATTCAGCGTTTTTTTTCATATATTCACAAAGTTGTGCAGTTCTTATCCAATTCCAGAACATTTTCATCTCGCCTATAAGAAACTCTGTACCCATTAGCAGCCACTCCTTGTTTCTCCCAGCCCTCAGACTCTAGCAGTTACTAATCTGCTATTTGTCTCTACAGATTTTCCTGTTCTGGACATTTCACATAAATGTAATCATATAATCAAATGTAATCATACAAATGTGGTCACTCTCTTTTTTAGTGGCAGAATATCTGAATTCAAGTTTAGAAACATTAACATTCTTTTTTTTTTTAATGTTTATTTATTTATTTATTTATTTCTAGGAGAGAGAGACAGCGTGAGCAGGGGAGGGTCAGAGAGAGAGGGAGTCACAGACTGAAACAGGCTCCAGGCTCTCAGCTGGCAGTCAGCACAGAGCCCGACGCAGGACTCGAACCCACGAACCGCGAGATCATGACCTAAGCAAAAGTCGGACGCTTAACCGACTAAGCCACCCAGGCGCCCCTAGAAACATTAACATTCTTACCAAAGTGTATTTGAGCAAAACTTCAGTTTTTTTGCCAGACTGGATTCCACATCCCAGGAAGTGGGGTGACTGTTGAAAGTATGCATTTGATGGTGAATCCATCAACCCAATGGAGGGAACATTTCAAGGAGATGCTCTTTTGTTTAGAATTATTGGTGTTATAAGAGGCAGGAATGCTTAGGAGAAATGTGAGGAAGGCAACTATTTAAAATATTAAATAAAAAAAAATAATTGGGGCACCTGGGTGGGTTGGTCAGTTAAGCACCTGATTCTTAGTTTCAGCTCAGGTCATGATCTCCCAGGTTCATGAGATTGAGCCCCACATTGGGCTTTGCACTGACAGGGCGGAGCCTGCTTGGGATTCTCTCTCTCTCTGCTTCACTCCTGCTCTCATTCTCTCTTTCAAAAAATAAATAAATGTAAAAAAGAAAATAATTAAAAATAATACTTGAACATTTTAATTAAATCTTTAGCCCAGTTTTGGTAGTTTTTGCTATTCGATTTTTACCATTTATAGTATATAGCAAACCCCAGCTGTTAACATGGGAAGTTATCTTCTGCATTGTGTTCTATACACAGATGACTGCCAGGGATTGTGTTCTGTGGTGTAATTGATAAGAGTTTTTGAAGGGATTGGATCTTCGAAATTACTTACCATGCAGGTCCGTTAGTAGTTGTCTTACATGTACATTCTTATGAGTGGAAAATTCTTTAGAATCTTAATCCCTGGTGCTTAATTTGGTAATTGGAGTGTCCACTGTCTGACCCATTCATATACTTTGGAAATAAGAAGAAAAAGCCCTCTCATGTCTTTATATGGGTGGCCAGATAGACAGCACTTTAAAAAATTAGCATATGAATGTTTTGACTATCTCATTTAAGACAGCCTGTCAGTTTGGCAGCTCTGAGCCTTTTATTTCTGTGTCTTCTCTTTTTTCATTTTCATGTTTTGACAAATGAGATTGTACTTTTGACAAGTGATTTGTACTTCATCTGAGGATTTAAGAGTGTTTTTAATTTATTTATTAAACTATCTAAAGATCATTTTATCCATCCATTTTTGGGTAATGTTAAGATTTTCCCTAATACAAATCAAAATAGAAAGTGATAGTACTGGAATTCCTTCAATACAAAGCATTGTTGGACAAAAATTATTTTTCAGAATAATCATTGCTTATTTTCAGAAGCTTATATTTCTTTTCATTGAACATCTTTAGAGTTAGGCCAGGTGTTTTACAAATATCCCTCGATAAATGAATAAATTCCTTGCTGAAAATTTTACCTGGAAAGAAAATTCTTTGTGTTTAATCTTAGGTAACTGACATTAAGTTCACTCATTCATTCAACAGTTATTTAATGTTTTTTATTCTTTTTTTTAAAATTTTTTTAATGTTCTGTTTATTTCCAGGAGAGAGAGAGAGAGACAGCGTGAGCAGGGGAGGGTCAGAGAGAGAGGGAGTCACAGACTCTGAAACAGGCTCCAGGCTCTGAGCTGGCAGTCAGCACAGAGCCCGACGCGGGGCTCGAACCCACAAACTGCGAGATCATGACCTAAGTGAAAGTCGGACGCTTAACCAACTAAGCCACCCAGGCGCCCCTGTTTTTTTTTGTTTTTTTTTTTTTTCTGAGAGAGAGAGAGAGATACGTGAGCAGGGGGAGGGTCAGAGAGAGAGGGAGATAGAGAATCTGAAATAGGCTCCTGGCTCTGAGCTAGCTGTTAGCACAGGGCTCCATGTGGGTCTCAAACCCACGAACCGTGAGATCATGCCCTGAGCTGAAGTCGGATGCTTAACTGACTGAGCCACCCAGGCGCCCCTCATTCAACAGTTATTTAATGAGTACCTAGTATGTGCTGGGAACTGTTCTAAATATTGGACTCATAGTGCTGAACAATACAGATACCACTCCATAGACCTGATGATCTATTGGGTGACACACAGATCAAACAGATAAATAATACAATTTAAAATCATAACGTGCTTTGAAGAGAACAAAGAAATAGACTATGTAATGAATGTGGGGAGGGGAATTAATTTTGGTGAGAAGACTTCTTTGAGGACTTGCTGTTTGAAAAGAGACTGGCATGTTGTGAAGGAAATACCTATTCTGGAGCAAGAGAATTCCAGGCAGATATAACTACAACCATCAAGGTCACGAAGGAAGCATAAGAAACAGGTCTGGGGTACCTGGGTGGCTCAGTCGGTTAAGCGTCTGACTTCGGCTCAGGTCATGATCTCACAGTTTGTGGGTTTGAGCCCCATGTCAGACTCTGTGCTGACAGCTAGCTCAGAGCCTGGAACCTGCTTCAGATTCTGTGTCTTCCTCTCTCTCTGGCCTTCCCCTGCTCGCTCGCTCTCTCTCTCAGAAATAAATTAAAAAACATTTAAAAAATTTAAAAAAATAAAGAAGAAGGCAGGCCTAGCTGCGGCACAGTGAAGGGAAATTATGGTAAGAGATGATGGTAAAAGATTGGAGCTAGATCATGTAGGGCCTTTAGGCCATGGTAGAGGCTTCATATTTCATTCTTTGTGCATAGGGAGGCCTTGAGTAAAAACCACTCAAGATTTTATATTTAAGTAACCTCTGCACCTAACATGGGGCTCATACTCACAATCCCAAGATCAAGAGGGGCGTTGTCAGCCAGGAGCCCCCTAAGTGAATTTTAAATAGGAGAAGTGCATAATCTGGTTTACATTGTAGAAAGATCATCCTGGTTATACGGAGAGACTGAATCACAGGATGTAAAGTGGAATCTGTTATAGTGGTCCAGTTGATATTAATGGCATAAAGAAGGGATAGAGGTGATGAGAAGTGGCAGAATTTGGATTAGAATTTCTAGGTAGAGAGTTGAGGACTTGCTAGTTAGATGTTGAGGGCAAGGCAAGGAGAGGAATCCAGGAGAGTAATAGAGATACCATTGATTGAAATAAAACAAGACCAAAGAATAACCAGATTTGTTGAGGAAAATCAAGAGTTTGGTTTTGGCTATGCAGGTCTGAGTTTCTGCTAGGCTTCTTAGTGAAGATGCTGAGTGGGCAGTTATTTATACAAGCCTGGAGCTCAGGGGAGAGGTAGGTATTTGAGGCATTAGTGTGGGTGCCATCAATTCAGAGATGGTATTTAGAGGCTTGGGAGTGGCTGAGATATCTGAGGGAATAATTACAGGCAGAAAAGAGGGCAGAAGACTGGGCCTTAAGGCTTTCCAGTGTATATACACATATGTTCAGGCAAGAAAAATTTGTGTTTCAATGTAAGCAAAATCAAATGTCTCTGGGTGAGTCGGCCAGGGTTCTTAGTTGCAAGTAACAGAAAACAATTGGGTTTCAATCAAAAGGTACCTGGATCTCTATCATAATGGTGCCACAGCAGCCCTGGGTGCCAGAGTGGGAACCACCACTGTCTGAGCTGGAGGATGGAGACCGTGAGGAGCTCCAGTGCCCCGATGAGCATAGTAACTGGATGCTGCTGTGGTTACTGCCAGAGTAAATTCTCTCCATCACTATTCTTTGTGAAACTTGCTTCACATTCAAAGTTCTGGCAAAGAATTGAGCCTAGGTATGTGTCTTCATCCCACCTATCAGGTGGTGCAGTCATTATTCTCAATTGGTTTCCATCATGAGAGATTTTTCCTGTGTTCATCAAGACTAAGCTAATGGGAAGTTCCCCCTACACTGGACGGAAGTTCAGATATTGGGCAGTTCAGCAACCACCATGAAAAAATGTCAGTTTTGTGAATGTAATCTCTTTGGTTGCTTAATAAATTCATAATATAGAGCTAAACAAGTCATTAGAGGGCCTCCAAATAGACCTCAAGAATAATATTTCTGCTCACTTTCTTTTCTCAGAACCTATTTTTTGCCCTTGGATTGAAAAGAGATTCACATTCCCTATTTTTTTTAACCATAGCCAGAGAAATATAGCTTCTTTTGGCTAAAAACGCACAAGTAAATAAAGCATAAGCTCAAGCATCTTTTTAACGTAAAACTTGACATATTCACACACACACACACACACACACACACACACACACACACAATTACTGCCATGGCACACACAGGATTTCTTTAGGAAGGTTAATAAACCCAAAGGTGCATATTCTACCTCAAATATCTATCTGACCACTGAATCTACTTCAGATTTGTTCTATAAATTCTATTCTAGTTTATTTAAAGTTTTGTTTTAAAGATTATTTATTTTGAGAGAGAGAGAGAGCAGGACAGGGGCAGAGAGAGAGGGAGAAAGAGAATCCCAAGCAGGCTCCGCACAGTCAGTGCAGAGCCCTATGTGTGGTTCGAACTCACGAACTGTGAGATCATGACCTCAGCTGAAGTTGGATGTTTAGCCTACTGAGCCACCCAGGTGCCCCAAATTCTATAAATTTTAGCTGAAGATAACATATGCTGAAATATCTCCCAGACTGATACATTATGTAAGAGCAAAATCACACATGCTCTGAGGTTTTGGCTCTCTGGTAGAGAGAAGGAACAGGACTGTAGCCCCAAATAATTTCATTGATCTTATTTATGTGAGAAAATTTGTAACACAGTCATGGCATTCTTAGCATAGGAGACTAATTGCCATGCCAAAGAGATATCAGAGCATGTCCAGGTTAGCCCCCATGTCTGTTAATGTCATGGGAAAATGAATGCTGGGCTTTGTCATTGAGTGCTCAATTTTGTTGTCTTCCTTCAAAGAGTGTTAGACTTTGTTTTGGCAGATAGTTAATTTACCTGTACATTAAATTTGCTTCTTTCAAGGTTTGTCTTGAAACTTTGTTAAGGTGAACTTAGAGTATACAATTGACCCATGAACAATGTGGGGGTTGAGGTGTCAACCTCCCTCTCCCCTGCAAGGTCAAAAATCCACATACAACTTTTGATTCCCCAGAAACTTAACTGCTAACAGCCTCTGTTGACCAGAAGCCATAGTGATAACATAAATAGTTGATTAACTCATATTTTGTATGTTATATGCATTATATACTATATTTTATAATTAAGCTAAAGAAATGTAAATGTTGTTAAGGAAATCATAAGGAAGATGGGGCACCTGTGTGGCTTAGTTGAGCATCTGACTCTTGATTTTGGCTCAGGTCATAATCTCATGGTTCACGAGAACGAGCCCCAAGTCTGGCTCTGTGTTGACAGTGCGGATCCAGGTTGGGATTTTCTCTCCCTCTCATTCTACCCTTCCTCACTCATGTGCACTCTCTGTCCCAAAAGAAATAAACTTAACAGAAAAAAAAGAAAATCATATGGAAGAGAAAGTTAAGTTTACAGTACTATACTGCATTTATTGAAAAAAAAATCTTTGTGTAAGTGAACCCCATGCAGTTCAAATCTGTATAGATCAAGGGTCCATTGTCCTTTAGCCTAGTTTACCCTTGTGTAAAGATGATTTTCTGAGATCTTTCCTGAATGTCCTGGGGTCCCCCACTCTGCCTGGTTGGAACGTAAAAGTGTTGCAGCCCTGGTGAGCTCTGGTGGTTGTTCTGTGTGTGGCTTCCCTTTGCCTAGCCTTGTGGAGTTTCATGCTGTGCTGGGCACCTGAGTATTCAGGCAAAACTCAAGGAGCCCCTGTGCGTTGATTTCTGGAACACCTTGTCCATGTAACCCCCTTAGAGTTCATCTTCTCTATTTTGCTACTCTGAATGTTCCAGCTAGTTTGTCCTCAAATTCTGATCTCCTCAACTCAGCAAGACCATTGTGCTCTGCTTGGGATCCTCTTCCTCCTCTGTGGTCCAGAAAGTGCATCCAGGCAGAAAGTCAAGGAGATTTGATCATAGGGCTCACATCGTTTGTTTTGCTGCTCAGTGTTCATAGTACTGTGCTGCCTGCTGTCTGAAACAGTATAAAAACAGTTTTTTTCCCTATATTGTATCCAATATTCTACTTATGTCAGGAGAGTAAACTTGGTCCCAGTTCTCTTATGAACAGAAGCAGAAGTCCTGGTAGAAAAATGATTATGGGGCACCTGGGTGGCTCAGCTGGTTAAGTGTCCAACTTTTGATTTCAGCTCAGGTCATGATCTCATGGTTTATGAGGTCAAGCCCCATGTTGGGCTCTATGCTGACAGTGCGGAACCTGCTTTGGATTCTTTCTTCCTCTCTCTCTGCCCCTCCCCCTCATGCATGCAAGTGCGTGTGGGTGCATGCACGCACGCTGTTTCTCTCAAACATTAAAAAAAAGAAAAATGATTATACTACTAAAACACATGAGCATTAGTTCTGGCAGTTTGTTGGTCTTAAAAAAAACCAGGACAAAATCCATGGTATGATGAAGAAAGAAAAAAATCAGATTAGCACAGTAAAACAACAATAATACTAAACATAAAGCATTATGTATGGAATGTATTATATATATTAAATATATGTAATTTAATCCTCCCAACAACCATGTTTAGGTCAGGGCTATTATGATCTACATTTTATAGAAACAGAGATTAAGGTACTGAAAAATGAAGTAATCAAAGTCATACAGCTAGTATATGGTAGATTTAAGGGTTGAATCAGGCAGTATTGGCCAAATAAAAATTACTGACTCAGATCTCCCACCTGCCTCCACTGGACAGTGAATTATCTGGTATTTAGGACTATAGCATTGCTCTAGATTCAATTCTGTGTTCTCCTACCCCCCACCCCCATCTTCTTGCTCTAAACTCCATCCATGACAGGATCTTTTAACCAAAAACTGTTTAATACCATTATTATATGAATGACTCTCAAATCTATAGCTGTAGCTATAGATATATATCCTTGGTTCCAGATAATACCTCTTTCTACCTACCTACTCCACATTCCTGTGTATGTCTTATCATTACTCTGACTTGGTCTCAAATTGAATTTAGTACCTACCTATTCTTTCTGTGATCCTTACCTCAGTTAGTAGGGTGTCTCTTTTCTTAAAAGATGATGAAATATTTTGAGATCCTGCTCTCTCTGTCAGGTATATAGGACCTGTTTTACTTATGAAATGTCTCTTAAGAAGATCGTTTTTCTATTTGCTGTCTTAATTCAAGGCCTCTTCCTCTGTTATTGAACGATTGCAACAGAAACTTATTTGACTTTCCTGTCTTTATTCTCCTGTTCTTTCTGTCACTCCCAGTACTTCCAGAGTTAGCATAAAAATCAAATGGATTTGCCAATACCTTGATTAAAGCCGCTCGTCATTATGTTCTAAGTCAGGAGTTAAGAAAAAGGCTTTCCGATCTGAGTTAAATTTCCTTTTGGTCACTTTCTAGCCATGATACTTTGGAGTTTACTTAACCCATTAATCTTAATTTCCTCTTCTATAAAATTGGCATGATAATAGTTCCTCCTCATGAAAGTGTTAGGAAGAATCAATGAAATAAAAAATATATAGAATACGTCAAAACTTTGTACATATTCAATAAATAATAGTTATTATTGTGAAGATAATATCATTGACACATTCTAACCTTAACTCCACCACACCTTGCGTTGTGTTATATGTTTCAGATCTATCGGATGACTTGCTAATGTGGCCCACACTTTCATACTTCCATATTTTGGCTCATGTTTGGCTCTGTTTCTTTAATCTGGAACACTCCTCTCCAAACCCCTTGTCTGCTTGTTGAAAGGATATTGTGCCATCTCGCCTGTAAAACCTTTCTCATTTACCACAGTTAGAATTAATTACTCTTTAGGGCTTCCCTAGTCTTAATGAAAGAATATACCATTAGTTACTCCATTCTTCTAGCATTTAGCTTGTGCTAAGAGCTTGGGCTCTAAAGAGTCAGACAAATAGCAAGATGGTAAGAGTTAGTTGCTATTGTTATTGTTATTTTTATTAGTTGTCTACTTGTCTTCTCCTTCAGACTATCTTCTCAAGGGCAAAAATCATGTGATGCATTTTTGTGTCCTCACACAATGTAGTACAGTTCCTTGTTTATAATCAGTTCCTGAGTCAGTGTGTGTTGGATTTAAAGGATTGGGCTTTTTTCTCTGGCATTGCCTTAGAATGGAAGGAAGTGAGATGGGTAAGGTTAGAGGTGATCCTTTCTGGATCAGTTTCCCTCCTGAGAAATGGGAGCGGGGTCCTGCATCAGCTTGGCTGTTGTGGCAGAATTCTCCCTGTAACAACTTATTTTAGTTTTCTTTTTTCAGCAAAGCAAGGCCTTTACATTCCGAAAGCAAAAATTTGTGTGAAATATCACTGAGACAAAACTTTTTTTTTATCTCAAATATATTTCTCCTTTTGTTCCTTTACTTTCCTAACACCTCTTTAGTTACTTGATGTTGGAAAATAATTTGGTCTTTAGGAAAATTAATATATTTTCCAAATACTGTTTTACATTGAGTTGAATATTCTACTTATAAACAATAAATGTAAATAAATATGGGGCTAACTTTTCCAGGCATTTGCCCTGTAGTCAGAGATAGCCCTCTCATTCCTTAGGAAACCTTAAGAAAATTTACAACAATGAAAAAAAGGTATGTTTTCTTCATTCATTTCCTCTTTCTTGCTTTTGTTCAGATTTGTTTTTTTATTTTTATTTTTATTTTATTTTATGTTTTTTACAAATAGTTTATTGTCAAGTTGATTTCCATATAACACCCAGTGCTCAACCCCACAAGTGCCCCCCTCCATGCCCATCACCCNCTTGGGTAAATTCCCAGCAGTGCTATTGCTGGGTCCTAGGGGAGTTCTATTGTTAATTTCCTGAGGAACCTCCACACAGTTTTCCATAGGGGCTGAACCAGTTTACATTCCCACCAACGGTGTAGGAGGGTGCCCGTTTCTCCACATCCTCGCCAGCATCTAGTGTTCTCTGATTTGCTCGTTTGAGCCACTCTGACTGGTGTGAGGTGGTATCTCAGTGTGGTTTTGATTTGTATATCCCTGATGAGGTTCAGATTTGAATAGACAAGTAGTTATTGAGGGAAATACGATTTAAAAAGCTGTTTTACAGTATCTGCTTTTAGAGAAGTGATTTGCGAAGTGCTATGTTAAAAAATAAAGCAGTTGTAAAAATGCCTTTTAGTAGCTGTGGATCTGAGAAACTGTTCTTGCTGTTTGATACTGGATCTCTGAAACAAGAAGCTAAATTACAGCATTTTGAACTGTTAGCTTGGTAGTTTTATATAAATAATTACTAATGGAGAAAGTATATTGGTATAATGGGAATTCCATTAATATTTCAGGTATAATTACTGATTCAATTTGGATTAAGCAAAATAAAGGCATAACATAAATAAGGTGATTTAAGATTGCATTAGTATTTAAAGGCTTCTGGGTAATGGTCCTCTATCGAGTGGTACCTGTTAAATGAAACCTGAAACACTCCCAGACAGCAGGGAAAGAAATGCCATACAGATAAGTGATCCAAAGGAAATATACCTAAATGATTGAAAGTGAGTTTAAAACCTTGTATCACTTTGGAGTTTTATTTTTTTATTTTTTTAATTTTTTAAAAGTTTATTTATTTTGAGAGAGAGAGTGCACATGCGTAAGTAGGGAGGGCAGATAGAAGAGAGAGAGAATCCCAAGCAGGCTCTGTGCTGCTGGAGCAGAACCCGATGAGGGACTCTAACTCACAAACTGAGATCACGACCTGAGCCGAAATCAAGAGTTCATCACCTAACCAACTGAGCCATCCAGGCACCCTCACTTTGGAGTGTTAGATTGAGTCTGTCTTTTCATAGAAACATAAATATATTTTCTTTTTTTTCCTGATACAGTCCACTGTTCTCAGAGCCCCCTTCCCCAATTTAAATAACTTTGTCTTTTTTTAAGTGCAACGTGGTCTGAATATGGGAAATTACTCTTCAGTCCACGGACCATGCATGGTGTGGATATGGATTCACAGATGACTTTCAGAACCGCCCCCCCCCCCACCTTCCTGGGGTTTGGGAACCCTCTGGGTCCCTTAATTTACCTATGGGAAAGTGAAGCCTTGAGTGGCTTAAGTCAGCAGTCACAAATTATGACATGCAAATGGAATGTAGACCTATAGGCATGTGTTATTTGGCCTGTTAGAGTGCTTTAAAACTTTTGAGCAAATGGTTAAAAATCAGGAAATTTTTAGCTTCTCATGAAAATTTAGAGTATCTGGCACTGTTAGACTGATATTCCTGCATGACCTCAATTGACAAAAGTTGTGTCTCAGCTTCCTCTTTTACATTGTTTACGTATCCTCAAGGTTTACCACGTTCACAGTTCCCTTTTGTTTTATCCCTCACTGTGTTTAGTTACTCATGTCACCTGCCTTGCCCTTTTGAAAATTTTTGTTTTATCAGTAAGTCAGATGTGGAGTAGAAAACAGAAACTTTTCCCTTGACCCCCTAAGCAGTTGTACATTCCTGATTTCATCACAGAGGCATTGATTTATAAGCCTTGGGTTCTAGCCCTTCCATTGCCATTGGGTTGCTGTGTGGCACTGAACAAGTTACTTAACCACTCTGAAATTTAGTTTTAATATCTGTCAAATGGTTATAGTAATAAGCATTTTAATCATTTACATAGTTTAAAAACATGTAAAGGTTTATATAAAAATAGCCTTATAATTAATATTTTGTGTTAATATTTTGTTATATAATAGGTTGCTTAAAAATGCTGCTTTATCCAAAAAACACAAAAGCACTAATTCAAAGGGATACATGCATTCATATGCTGATAACAGCATTATGTGCCAAATGATGGAAGCAGTCCAAAAGCCCATGGATAGATGAATGGATAAAGAAGATGTGGTATATATAACATAATGGAATATTATTCAGTCATAAAAAGAATGAAATCTTGCCATTTGCAATCACATGAATGGAGCTAGAGAGTATAATGGTAACCGAAATAAGTCAGTCAGAGAAAGACAAATGTAATATGATTTCACTCATCTGTGGAATTTAAGAAACAAAACAAATTAGCAAAGGGGAAATAAAAAGAGAGACAAGCCAAAAAGCAGACTTAACTATAGAGAACAAACTGATGGTTACCAGAGAGGAGAGGAGGGTGGGGATGGGGGAAAATAGGTGATTCACGGTGGTTAGGGAGTACACTTGTTGTGATGAACACTGGGTGATGTATGAAAGTGTATTGTACACCCGAATCTAATGTAACACTGTGTGTTAACTATACTGGAATTTAAAAGAGTAGAACTACGTGACTGGGAAATTAATAGTAATGTCCAGTAGACAATTTAAATATATGTATTAAAAATTTTAAAATAAAAGAATGCTGCTTCAATTATGCTCCTTCCTACTGCGAACACCTACAGTGCATTCCATAGGATAAAGTCCAAATTTCTCTGCCTTACAATGTCCCCTACCATTTGGTTCCAGGATACCCTGCCAGAGTACCTTTTACTTTGTATGGAATGGAATGGACTTTCAGTCATTCACTGTTCACCCTCCCCCCACCTGTTCCCATTCATTCTTCTTTCCCTTAAATATTGAGCACTTCTGCTATGCCAGGTACAACTTGGGGCATAGGAGACTACAAAAACTGAACAAGATAAAGTCTCTGCCTCTAACATTCTCATACTTAAGCCTTATATTTTAGGCAGGTCAATATTGTGCATCTTGAATAACTCTTATATATGGTTGTCTCTTTTGTTCATATTATTCTTTTTCTTTCATTGTTTCATTCAGCAAATTTTTTTTTAATTTTTATTTATTTATTTATTTATTTATTTATTTATTTATTTTTACAAATAGTTTATTGTCAAATTAGTTTTCACATAACACTCAGTGCTCATCCCCACAAGTGTCCTCCTCCATGCCCATCCCCCCTCCCCCCCACATCCATCAGTCCTCAGTTTTTGTCAGCATTCAAGAGTCTCTCATGGTTTGCCTCTCTCCCTTTCCCCCACCATTTCCCCCCTTCTTCTCCCCCTTGTTCCTCCGTCAAGTTCCTCCTAATCCTCCTATACGTGCAAACATATGATATTTGTCCTTCTCTGCCTGACTTATTTCGCTCAGCATTACACCCTCAAGGTCCATCCATGTTGCTACACATGGCCAGATTTCATTGTTTCTCATTGCCATGTAGTATTCCATCGTATAGATAAACCACATCTTCTTGATCCATTCGTCCGTTGATGGACACTTAGGCTCTTTCCATGTTTTAGCTATTGTGGAGAGTGCTTCATTCAGCAAATATTTAAGGATCACTTATTGTGTCGAGTATTTTTCACTGGATGTTGGTATTATAGCAAAGCATAGTCCCTGCTCCCTTGGAATTTATGTTCTTCTGAGACAAATAAGACATTAAACAAACAAACAAAATATACGTCATAAGGGCTATGAAGTAAATTGTAGCAGAGTAAGGAAGATAGAACGTAGCGGTGTGTGGGTCATGGTGCTATTATCTTAGAAGCAATGGTGAGAGACCGCCTTTCTAATATGACAATTTGCGCGAAGTCCTGAAGGAACCAAGGGAGAGAATCAAGAAGCTATCTGGAGGAAGAGTGGTTCAGACAGAGGGTGCAACAAGTGTATGCTTGATACGCTCAAGGGACAGTGGGGTTGCCAGCAGGGCAGGAGCTGAGAATGCGAGCAGGAGAGGGTTAAGAGACGAGTTCTGAAAGGTAGAAGAGTCCAGATTCTGATGGTCAATTACTGGCCATGGTAAGCCCCTTGGCTTTTGGCTCTAGAATGAGTTGTATCTCTCTGAATGTTTACTTCACATTCCTTTGTGAAACCTTCCTTGACTATCCCTGTTGACAGTGATCTCTCCTTTTAACTCCTGACTCAACTGCTGACCATGTCCTTTGTTGTTTAACTGACTAAGTCAGTGCCTGGTTGTCTTCTTATGTGTATCTTCTGTTTTGTCCTAACTTCTCTGTGATTTCCTCTGACATAGGGAATTGTTACACCTTTCTGTCCTAAATGTTGCTTTGTACCTAGTAGGTACTTAATCTGTTTGTTTGGTGAGGCTCTTGCTTCAGAGGTCAGCAATAGGAATTTGGAAGTGATATCTAAGAAGGGAAAGGACTTGGTAATTAAACATAAGGAATGATGTCAAGGTTTTGCTATCCTGGGGTGATAACAGTGCTATGGACAGATAAAGGAAAGCTGGGAAGAGAAACTGATTTTGGGGTAGATGGATGAATTTGGTTTGCAATTTACTGAACTTTCTATGCTAGTAGGATAACCACATTAAGCTGTGTGGAATAATTTGGATATGTCAGAACAGATACAGAGTATTGGTGTTATTTGCTGGTATTATTTGACTGCTGACACTGTATGTAATTTCAAGAGCAGGGACAGCCTCTTACTCATATTTCTAGTGCCTGGAACAAGGGCTGGCAGATAATAGGTGCTTAGGTCATAGGCACTTAATAGTTGTACTGAGATGAGAGGTAGCTGTGATGCACACTGTCAATAGGTCATGGGCTCCAGAGTCACGTTATTGTGGGTCTGAACACCAGCCCCACCACCTTTCATGTGTTGTGTTCTCAGTTGAGCATGTGACCCCTCTGAATCTCAGTGTCCTCATTTGGAAAATGGAATGATAAGACCTTCCCTGCAGGGCTTGAGATAATGAATGTGGGCATCGATCCTGGCATAGAGTAGTGGTGTAAGAAATAATGCCTATTCATTCAGCTATAATTATTAATATTGTTATTATTATTAAAAAAGGTAGTGCTTTTACCATTGAATTTCAGACTCTGAGGCTTAGAAAAGATCTCAGAAGTAATCTGTTCCCGGTAACTGTTTTGGCTATTTTTAAGTAACATTTATAATCAGATATGGTTAGTGTCCNTGTAGAACTTGGAGAGGAATAAGTTAAACGTTGCTGGAGTTGGACTCATAGTACATCAGTTACTATTATTATGTACATTAGTATTCTAGTAGCTTACACCAGCCATTATATTCCCATCTATCAAAATAGCCTCATGGTGGGATAGGAGTTGATAGACATGTTGGATGACAAATAATAGTGGAATTACATAGTATCTTGTGTTTGGAGATGTGTCTCCTTAAATAGGATGGAATCATTTATAGAAGATGAATGAAATTAGTGCTAGATTTAGAGAAGCAGAGTCTATTCTTGATTTTTTTTTTAAAGATATCTGGAATATTTTTTCTCCATATCACACATTGAGATTTTGTAGCTTTTTGGCCTAGAGTCCCTTTTCTATTCCTTTTTTTCTCTTGATATAATTCACAAATTGAAATATACCTTTTGAAATGGCTTCCTGATTTTGTGGGTCTCTTCTGTTCTGACCCCTTAGGAGCTGTTGGGCGCCTCTCAAACCGTAGGCTTACTTTTTGCTTTGGAGCAGATGTCGTGGCACTAAGACCCAGAAACCGTTTGCTCTGTGTGGCTGGAGCTGGGCAGGCTGTGCTCACGCTGAAGGGAAGGAAGTCATTAGTGCAGACTGAGCTGTGGAGTTGGGTTCTTGCAGGATTTCCTTCCAGCCTTTCCCCACTAAGGTTCTTGGGAATTAAAAAAAAAAAAATCTAAACACACAAACCAAGTTTTCCTATTTACAGTGTTCAGGGAAGGTAGGCATTTTGGGAAAGGCAGATCCTTTCCCCAAGTTAGCCAAGAAGGAAGAAAAAACAGCGTAAAGAAGCTCTGATTACAGATCTTTGGAATTTTCTTTGCTAAATTTTACAAACGAGAAATACACCCAGAATTTTGGGAATTGCTCCAGGCTGCGCGTGAGGGTTTGATTGCTTGTCTAATCTTTTTTTGAGAAGAGGAGAATTCGCCAAAAAGGGTTTGGATGGCAGGAGCCCGGCTTGGTTTCTGCAGCAGCTCTCGTCCTGAGTCTCTTCTCTGAAGGAGGGTCTCTGCAGCCGGCTTGGAGACCCCCTGCCGCAGGCTCCTTTGCAGGCGCTTGGCTTGAGGGGGGAAAATGCCCCGCTCTGGCAGGAGTACGCTGGTTGCTGCTGGGACTTCCTAGCCCGGTGGGAAGTGTGTTCGCGGTGTGGGGATACTTTTCATTGAACTGAAGGCGAAAAGACTGGACTCTCCTGGGCTTTTTCCCTTCGCAGTGAATATGGGAAAAAATTAGGGGGTGGGAGGGAGGCAGCATGACTTGCAGTCGCTGCTGCCCTGCATCTGCCCCCAGCCCCCAGCCAGCATCTTGATGTTCCACGTATCGGCTGTACAAATATGATGAAATGGCAGCCCCGGAAGAAGGTAAGTGTCCTGGAGCGGGGACGGGGCCCTGATGCCCGACCCAGGGAATGGTGACTGGGGGCGGTTGCCCTCGGGTCCCTCCATCCCTTCTGTAGTTTGCTGGGCTGGTTGGTCCAAGCAGCTCTGTCCCTTTAGGGACTTGGCGCCAGTCCCCCAGGGACGAGTTACTAAGTCTAGCCTGTGTCCGCTGCCCTCTTAAGTTTTTCCTTCTTGCTGTGCCTGGACTCTCAGGGGTGACAGCTCAGAAACACCCAGTTGCTTTAGAAGCCCCGTTGAAGCTAGCGACACGATTCGCTTTGCAAGGATCCAGCCAAGAGCTGCCAGAGTCCAGGGACTCGGTGGCGCCCTGTCTCTGGGGGGACCATTTGGGGCCGCCCCCCCCCCATACATTCCAGCGTCCCTGCAGGTGGGTGTTGCAGCACCTACTTCCCCAAGGGGTTAATAGGTTGCGAGCCTCTGGCAGCTGCTTCCCAAGGGCCCCGCTGGGGGGCGAACATCCCCAGCACAACCGCCCAGCATCTGGTTCCCGGGCAGCCCGGCCGTGGGGCCTCCTGCCCCGGCGCCTGGGGCCGGGCCGGGCCTTCTGCCTGCGGGGCTCCCGGGCCGCCGCGTGGGCCCTTGTGAGTGCGCGCGCCGGCCATTGTGCACGGGTGTGTGTCTGTGCGTGTCAGCGTGCACGGGCGTGTGTGCATCGATCGTGGGGGAGAGGGGGAGGGGGCACTTTGCTTTTTGTGAGATTATTTCCTAATATGGCTCCTTTGTTGAGAACTCAAGAAAAAAAAATCCAGTGGTTCTATCAAAATAAATTGCTATTGGTCCCAGAAATAACGTTTCTAAATGTGGGACTGGTCCCTACTCCAGGACGCTCAGGGAGAAAGACAGCTTTCTTTAAGTTGTTGGCGGCTGTAGGTTTGGCTAGGGTCCCCTTTTGCTAACTTGTCTGACTGGCGCTGTTAGGTGAACC
>NW_027529573.1:3780221-3808563 GCF_008692635.1 Crocuta crocuta
ATACCTCATTTGGCCATGGTTTTTATTGACATTCTTCTAAAGGAAAACACAGTGAACTGAATGTGCTGTGCCCCTCCCCAGCCTTGACCTGTCTCTGTTAGCAGCTGGATGGTGTTCTACTTGAACTAGCTAAACGGACTCTTTCTTTGTGGCATGATGTGTGATGCCGTGTTTCATACCAGAGTTGAGAGAGAAATCCTGTGTGAAATGATTCTCCGATATTGTGCATTTGCTGTATTGCTAGAGAATCAAACCCTGCTTTAGTATATAGCCTGGTACATTGAAAGGTTTTCTTTGATATCTAATGAATGTAATTTTGATCTCTGACACTAAGTCATTTCTACCTTCTCCTGAAGTAAGAATCTCTCCTACCTTAGTTCTCATCATAGAGCTTCTTTCAGTGAGATTGGTTTCATTTACTTTAGTTAAACGAGATTCATGTATCTCCTCCCTCTTATTCCCAATCAAAATCAGAGTCAGGTTGAGGAAAACCATAGAAGAAACCATGTAATTAAGCAATTTGAACAGATACTTTGTATTCCTAAAGAGCTCCCCCATTTCTTCTATATTTGTAAATTGAGTATTTATGAATACTTTTAAGATGTCTGCAAACTATACATTCATAAATGTCTGTTTTTTCTATTTTACCCAATATGCAGTAACTCATGCGGTTATGTCTGTGGAAACCCCTCTGGGTACTGGTATTGCTTGAACCACGGAAGTATTATTCTTGGCAGTCAGGTGGATTTCTGGACTCTGGAAGATTCTGTTTCAAGTGTTAGGATTCACTCTGCAGTATTTACTCACTCTGTGAGTAAATTGCTATACCAGAAGGCTGTGTTTATCCTCTATATTCATAATCCCAAACCATCATGTTATAAAGATCCAGTTTTAATTCTTCAGAGTTCATAGAAGATTAAAAAATAAGCTGAGCCATTGAATACTGTGTGATTTTTTTTTTTTTTTTTTTTTTTTGGTGGGTGCTTGAGAACCATCCTTGCTGTTTCTATGTTGGAAATAGAAGCTTCTTTGGACGATGCTCAGTATTCAAAACCGGTAGGGCAACAGAAGTCTTCACAAAAATTAGGTTTATTTTCTTATTCTTACAAGAATACTCTGATGATCAGATCATTGCCATGGTTTCTGGCTGGGTCTGCTAACACATTTGTAGTAGAACAGTCACATGCCATGTGTTTTGCCAAACTGTTTCCTAAAAATCCTTTACGCTACAGATGAAAAGTGATACTGCATTGATGTGATTTTAACAAAGCTAGGAGAATCTATAGAATGCTGACTGCCCCAAATAGCATTTGTCTACAGCTGGGCTTTATGACTAGGATTGGTTGGTAACTTGCTGTCACGGTGTCCTGTCAGCTACCAGTTCTGGCTTTTATAAGTCTGGGTTAACTATAAGAGAATGATGGTAGCTTCTAGGTTGCTTTGTCTCTGAGAATGCCGCTGGGGTACATGATGGAAGGGGAGCCCCTTAGTCCTCTTTCGTTACTTGTTGAGTTAAACTAAATACTAAAATTCAAGATGTGTGCTCTAAAGTATTCAGTTAGGGTCTCCTAAACTTTCCACAGTGAAATCACCAGAACATGATTAATCACGTTCCACCTTCAGAACCAGTGGGGAACATAGGACCCAGTCTTCCAGAGCATAGGGGCTTCCTACGAAGAGCCCTGTAATTTCCCTAAAAAGTAAGATTCTGTGCAGCTGTGATTGCATCATGGTAAGAATGACATTTAATATCATGCCACCAGTTTTTCAACACCTGCACTATGCCAGTAGGCATCCCTACTTGCTCTTCTATCCATTCATTTAATTCTTCTTTAGTGAGGTGGCAGGCATTATATGTTGCGTTTTCCAGAGAAGGAAACAGATTTAGAGAGATGCAATGACTTAACCCAGAGTCACACAGCATGACAGGATTGGACCAGCCATTATTTACTTTAGGGTGCATGTTCTTCACCATTGTACTTGGGAATTTATCCAAGAAAGATAAAGGCTGATTGCTGAGGTGATCTCAGTATGTAAGAAGGTTGGCCATAGCTCTGCTCCCTCATTTCTGGATACTGGCACCAACATGCTCTTCTTCCCTCTCCTTGTTAAAGAAACACAGTGATTTTATGTACTTCTGAATTCTTGGAGCATTTAGAATCTATGCTCTTTTAGGCTGATTGTCTTTTATTGATAGCAATCTTTTTTTTAACTAATTTTTTAAGCTTATTTATTTATTTTGAAAGAAACAGAGGCAGCACAAGTGAGGGAGGGGCAGAGAGAGAGGGGAGAGAGAGAATCTGAAGCAGGCTCTGTGATGCCAGCTCAGAGCCTGACTTGGGGCTTGAACTCATGAAACTGTGAGATAGCAATCTTTTTTAAAAAATCTCTTTATGTACATATCCAGCCTCTCAATTACACCTCAAGTTCCTTGAGTTTGGGAACCTTATCTCATACCTCTTTTTTTTTGGTGCCAAGGATAATATAGTTGCTCAGTAAATATTGATGTAAAAGTAAAAAAAGAACTATTACTTTGTAAAACTTGCATTTTTAGACTTTCTTATTCTAAGAGGTAATAGGAAGTTTAAATGTAAAAAAAGATTCAAAATATTTCAACTGATTCATAGCTACTAGACTGTAGTAGATTATTAAAGAGAACCAGAATATTTTGACACTAGATTCTGGTCTTTTGTAGAGAATGTTAGGAAGGGAGTGGACAGCCACACTTTCCACAAAATAGCCATAGCGTTCATTGTTAAGACAATATTATCAGGAGCCACAGACCAGCCTCCTGATTCAGTGACATGATCCTTTTATTAATGTCACCTTATTGGTCGGGCAAAATATACTTTCCCCTGTGAGGCTATCATGCCACACATTATTTTTATCTTGTACTTGCAGAAATGATAGTAATTAAAATGCTCATCTCATAGAAACATATTTGTTTTCAATTCTGAAGTGATTTCTGCTCTTTAAAATCCAAGGATTAGTATCAGATAACACTGTGTAAATAAGACTGCAGTCAAAACCTGCAGCAAGGCTTCTGCTGATTGGATTTTTCATTGCTTATCTACTGTTATTTTACTGTTCACACATAATAAAAGATCATTAATAGGAATATGTCACATAAGCTACATTAATTATGTCATTTGAGAATCATATGATGTATTTATCTTGTTATACTTGTCACATTAATATAATGTGAATCTGGCTTCTTAAATGACTTCTCTGATGGCACTTCATTTAAAAAGCTTGTTTGGAAGCGCTCACTTGTAAGGATTCCATCCTATAAATCTGTGTCTTGGAATAGCTTCTTCCCTTTACAGAAGGGTGTATTTCAAATCCCTGTACTTTCTCTAGGATAAAGTATTTTGTTTCTGGATTTGAAAGCGAAGTCTCAAATTTTAAATTTACTAAATTATGTAGTTACCTGCCTAATTGCTATGCTGTGCTAGTTACTATGATGCTGTTAAATTTGGGCCACAGTTTATGCAATATTATAAAATTAGACTTAAAATAATCAAACATTGTGGACAAAAGTACTTATAAAGAGAAGACTCACAAATTTCGTGATAAAGGTCTTCCTGCAAACCCATTCTATAAACCATTCCCAGGTCAGTGCAACCTAGAGACTGAGGTTCTGGTTCTGGCGCTTCCCATGACTTGTGTCCTTGGGCTTGTCATTTAATCTTTCACATGTGACCCCCCACTGTTACAGGGTAGCACCTTATTTTCACTTGCTGGATCTCTTGCAAATGCTATCCTCATGATTTTTCTTTTCCTGGTCTCTTTTTTCTTCTATTTTTTCCTTCTTATTCCTCTTAGAGTAATTGTTAACCTCTCCCCTTCCCCCCACCAGGTTCACATTATTCACCTCCTCAAACCCCTGCTGTGTCTCTCCATTGTCTAGTAGAGGTCTTTCAAGTGGGTAAGCACACCTTGGGGGAGGGGATGTGGAAGAAAATAACTGGGTTATGAGGAAAATATGAAAACTTCTGTTTTTATGGTTTTTTTTTAAATTTAAAAGAAGAAGAAATAAATTAAATCTTGCTGCTCTTTCAGTATGGCTTCACATGTGCCCTCATGGGTTCAGAGGCCACCAGGGGTCCTCAGTGGTGCCCACTCGGTGTTCATGTCAGTCAGTTGTTGCCCTTCAGTGTGCTGTGGTGGGCTATAGTTTCCATCATGAAAGATCTTGCCTTCGCTGACTAATTTTATCAGAAGAAGAAGAAAAAAGAAAATTGTAGTGTAGACTGTATAGTGATGAAGAAGATGGGCTCTGTGGCTAGACTGCCCGGCTTTGAATTCCAGCTCAGCCACTTTGTCGCTGTGTAGCCATTCCTCAACCTCTCTGGACCTCACGTGTCTCATCCACTGAATGTGAATGGCACCTAGCTCCTAGTGTGACTTTGAGGATATAATGTAAAATGCGTACAAGGAGCACCTCACACCTAAAATGCACTTACTACATTTTTGCCTGTTGGTGTGACTCTGTCCTACAATGCGGCTGGCCATGGCTCACCAGGCTCCCGTGTGTTTGCATTTACTCCTTCCTTTGCCTAGAATCCCTTCTCCTTGTACTATTCTCCTTAACTTACCTTCCTTTTGTCACTTGTCATGACCCTGAGAACTGACTCAGTCTTCTTCTCCTTAGTGAATTCTTCTGTCATTGCTGGGCATAGCTGGCAACACTCTGCTTTGACCAGGGTCTTCATAGCCCTGTACTGTAACTGTCAGTGTGTCCGTCTCTACCAGTGGAAGGTTTTGAAGGCATAGGCACAGGCTTGTAATTGAATGAGTGAACGTTTGAAAAAAAATGTAATGCATTTGTGGAACCAGGTGGTCAATGATCTTCAACGAGTTGGCAAGATTCTCTGACTTGCCAGTTATTGAAGATGCCTAATGTGCAAGTTTATATCTGCCCATTTCTCACCCTTTTAGAATACCACATTACTATGAGTGAGGGAGATTCATTGAAGGGGTAATCTTAACTATGCTCCCATTAAAAATGAAGTCACAGGGACGCCTGAGGGGCTCAGTCGAATAAGCATCTGACTCTTGATTTCGGCTCAGGTCCTGATATCATGGTTTGTGAGATCAAGCCCCTCATCGGGCTCTGCACTGACAGCATGGAGCCTCCTTGGGATTATCTCTCTTCTTCCCTCTTTCTGCCCCTCCCCCACTCATATTTATTCTCTCTTTCAAAATAAATAAACATTAAAAAAAAGAAAAGGGAAGTCACAGTTATGAGAGGTAGTGGTTGCACAATATTGTGAATGTACCATGTGCAACTGCATTGTACACTTTAAAGTGACTAATTTTGTGGGGCGCCTGGGTGGTTCAGTTGGTTGAGCATCTCTCTCTCTTTAATGTTTATTTATTTTTGAAAGAGGAGACAGAGAACAAGAGGGGGAAGGGCAGAGAGAGAGGGAGACACAGAACCTGAAGCAGGCTCCAGGCTCTGAGCTGTCAGCACAGAACCCGACATGGGACTTGAACTCATGACCTTGAGATCATGACCTGAGCCAAAGTCAGGTGCTAACCAACTGAGCCACCTAGGCGCCACCCTCCCCCCACCTTTTAATGTTTATTTGAGTGTCTGACTCTTGATTTGAGCTCAGGTCATGATCCCAGGGTTGTGGGATGGAGCCCTGCATCAGGCTCAGCACTGAGCATGGAGCGTGTTTGAGATTCTCTCTCTTTGTCCCTCTGCCCTACTCCCCCACTCATGCTCTCTGTCTCTCTCTCAAATAAAAAAAAACCCTCTTTTTAAAAATGGTTAATATAATGGTATTATATAAACTTCGCCCCAATGGAAAAAGGGGGAGAAAAGGTTAACCGTTATTTGTGACATATCACCTGACATCAGTATAGCAACACCATGTTGGAAACCCCTGGAGTAAATCTTTATTCCCTTTAGCCTTAAATATTTTTGATTCTATAAGATTGGTAAGGAATGGTCATCTATAGAAAACTACTTCCAGGAACATTCACAAAGCTGGGAACGGTTGATAGACTTGATAAGAAGTGAAAGAAGTCAGCGAGGAGAAAATCTGATTTGGCACCTTCAGTGTTCAGGAGCTAGCCAGTAAACATTGCTGGTGTGAGAGGCTACAGAGTTTAATTGGCCCAACCTCAAAAAAGGGCGCCAGCAGCCACCTTCATTTTGCTAGTCAGGTATAGTGATGACACGCTGTGGAAAACACAGCGGGAGCAAGAGAAAACCTGAAGTCCCGGCTGGCCCTGTCAGCTGTAGCTTCCACGGTGAATTCATTAAATCATTAATAACAATGTATGTCCCAGCTTTTGGACTTTGCTTTTATTGATGTGTTAAAACCATGTAGTTTTATTGAAAGCTATAAAAATTACATCATTTAAGAGACATTTTCAGGATTTATATGAATCTTTTGTCCTGAACTTTTTTGTTGTTTCTCTGCCCCCTGCAGCCTCCCAACCCGCCTTTTGGGTTTTTGTAGCTAAGAGGAGTAGTCTCATATGAATGAGCCCTTTGTTATTTATTGTGTTAGGGTGTTTTGTCTTTGTTATTTTGAGTATTCTGTGCTCTTAGCATATATTTTAAGAAAGAAACATAAAATTGTGTCATTTGGCTTATAACTTCTGTGTAATAAATTTAGCATTTTTGGAAAAGGTACCTGAAATAAGCTTGATGACAATTATGGAAGCTGCTCGTAAGCTTTTGCTGGTAGATGTCTCTCAGTTTGGATTATTAAAGGACTGAAATTTCTCAAGCTTCTGTCTGATTTTGTAAGCAAATGCCTATATTACTAGCATTATTTAATTTGTGGGAGATAATATTTTGAATTTATATCCTGTCAGGGGACTGAGATTTGTAGAGGCATAGATATTGAGGCAATTCTGAGTTAGAGCTCAGTTAACATTTGAAATAGGGTTAAAGTGGAGTTGGGAGTCAGGAGGTCATTGTGGGAACTACTTGTGTTTGGATATGTACTCTCACAACATGGAGTATATGTAGACTTGAACCTAGAAAGATAATAGCTGGGCACAGGGAAGGAAGAAACTCATAAGGAAACTTTTTGGCATACCGTTGGATAACTTTGTTATATCCTATATTGGCATACCAACACTGACCAGATTAGAAATAGCTTTTTTTTTCCTACTGATAGATTATTTCTTATTTTAGTTTGTCTAATGTAGGTGTTCCTTGTTTCAAAATACAATATTTTGAATCTGAAAATAGACTGAATCCCAACTTATTTTATATAACTAAAAACCTTGAGTGTGCATGGGGCACGTGTGTGCCTCAGTTGGCCGTCTGACTCTTGATTTCAACTCAGGTCATGATCTCGAGGTTTGTGGGATTGAGCCCCATGTTGGGCTCTGCATTGACAGTGTGGAGCCTTGGGATTCTCTCTGCTCCTCCCCTGCTCATGCTATCTCTCAAAATAAGTAAATAAATGTTAAAACACACACACACACACACACACACAACCTTGAGTGTCTATTGTATTTATTTGGATAATTACTTAACTGCTCTGACAATTAGTTATTAAACATATTTTATTTTATAAATATTTATAAATGAACATAACAGGTATGCATACACACAGTTCAGGATTACGTGCAACTGTGGTATTTATGAAAAACTATAGTGCTTAATTAAGCCCAGACCTATCAGATATTTTTGGAGCTGTGTTTGTGGACTTGAGATTGTCAGGCATAAATAAGATTGTTGTTTTTGAGGGGTAGAAAGAAAATGTCATAGGGGGTGACTGTGGATTCATTCTGATTTTGGTTGGGCTTTGGGTCTTTATTACTTAATAATTAACTTTTTCTGGTAGAGGGTGTGTTGCAGATAGAAAAGATAAAATGCAAACCACTTGTTTTATTGTTAATAATTTTGGTAAAGATTTTAGGTTGAACTGTGTAAAATTGTTGATGTTTGAACATCTTTTACGTACAAAAATGGGAGGTTTATTATGGTTCAATAAATATTTGGAATGGTGGTGATAAATACTGAAATTAAGACTAAAATGTGTTTGGGGATTAATTATGAATTAATTTCAAAGTTACTGTGATTCCCTTGGAAAATCACTACACTAGTATTTAATTTATCTATGGTGTTCTTGTGAATTTCTTGTTAATTCAGAATTCATTAACTGCCAGCCCATGTTAAATTTTAGTCATTTTTTTGATGTGAAATTTTCTAAAATATATTATGCATTTTCTGCCTTCTTAAAGAGAAGGTACTAAATGTGAATCACACTTCTCTGGATTGATGGGGCACCTGGGTGGCTCAGTCAGTCAAGTGTCTGACTCTTGATTTCAGCTTGGGTCATGATCTCACTCACAGTTTGTGAGTTCGGGCCCCACATTGGTCTCTGTGTAGATAGTGTGGAGCCTGCTTGGGAATCCTCTCTCTCTCCCTCTCTGTTACTCCCCATCTTGTGCTCTCTCTCTCAAAATAAACTTGAAAGAATTATAAACTTATGATTACTTAGGATATTATCACAAACATGAGTTATTCTATGTTGATATAGTATAGCAATACTATAGGCATTTTTAAGGAATGTAGAGTTATTTGTTCCTATACAGAATGACCCTAGATTGTTCTTTCTTTTAAAATACTTCTTATGTCTTCTTTGTATGGGTTTTTTTCTTTCTTTCCATGTTGCCCACAGTAATGCTGCTGTCATGTGCCTACCTTCTGTGGTTTGCTGTGTGTATCTGTTTCCTGTCTGTGGTGGGTAGGAAACCCAGCTAACTGAGTTTTAGCTTGTGATTAAGACAAAAGTAAGTACTCAGAATGAGGGTTTCTCTTAAGAGTATGTGAAGTTTTGAGTGTGAACTGTGGCTTTCTCTTTTGACAGCATAGAGGTTTTTTTGTTTTTTGCTTTTTTAATACTTTCTGGTTTTAGACTAAGTTTTAGATTGTTGAGGTGGTTAAATAAGTGACCGTTTGATAAGTGAGATATTTATTATGTTTTTGATTACCAAGAGTTAGATATATTTGAAGAGGCATGGTCACAGGGATTGAAAATGAAAACATGTGAATTGATTTGATAAATATCACTGTCATTTTTCTTTTCTTTGTCTTTGCTTTGGTGTATCTGGCTTGGCATTTTTTAAAAATAACTTGTTCAAATATATACACAGAAGGAACTAGTAGCAGTACTTTATGTGAAGGGTAGAATTGTGTATCCTAGGGAGTGTGTGTGATTGCCTTTGAGAAGAAATGACCAAAGAATGTGGGATTTATTTAAATATTAATTAGTTACACATTAATTACCTAAAACTTTTTTTTAGTTACACAAATATTACTTATTTTAAACAACATTTTTGGTTTTAGCGTAGGCTTTTGCTAGACAGTATTTTTGATAGTGAGACTAAAACATTTTTAGGAATGAAAGGACCTTAAGGAGCACTTCATGTTCCAGATGAGGAAGCAGTGTACCAACCAGTAGGGTAAGCTGGCACCTTTATTAATTAAAAAATTTTTTTTGATGTTTATTCGTTTTTGAGAGAGAGACAGCACGTGAACAGGGGAGGGGCAGAGAGAGGAGACACAGAATCTGAAGCAGGCTCCAGGCTCCGAGACATCAGCACAGAGCCCAGTGCGGGGCTCAAACCCATGAACCATAAGATCATGACCTGAGCTGATGTTGGGTGCCTAACTTACTGAGTCCCCCAGGTTCCCCAACTGGCACCTTTAGAATCACATAGTTATTCTGGCCCTAGATCTGCGTATTCCAAGCAGAGGCCATATCCACTGGGCTGTACTGCTTGTACTTCCCTAGGAATTTGGAATCTAGGGTTGGGCTTGTTTATAAAAGAAGACAGTTATATAGATGGTATTATTTAAAAGATACAAGAAATTTGTTTGCTTTCAGGTACGTCTTTTGTGGCTTATTTTCCTAAAATTTCTTTGTGCTCATCCTTTAAAAATCCATAGTAAAATGCAAATATGATAGTAGCATTTGTTTCCTCTTAGTTTTGCTGTTACTTAGCAAGACATTCAGATATGGGATCTGTATAACCTCTTGTCATAGCTGGTAGGGAGGGATTCATGAACCATCAGGACATTAGTGGAGGATGGGGTTACTTTGATGGGGACCATGCATAGCCAAGAAGCAGCAACCAGGGTGTGGGAGTGCAGAAACACTGACTCCATCTTTGGCCCTGTGTCTTGTTCCTGCCCGTTCAATGACCTGCCTCAGTGCCAACGTTCCAGGCCCCTGGTGGGTAGTATATGCCTTGACCAGAATGCAGGGAGGCTGGTTCAGATCTTCCCTAAAGTGGCACACGAAGGTTCCACTTTAGATAACTAGTAGAGAGCCTCAGGTGCATGGATGGCGCCCCTTTAGAGAAGTATCCTGGGACCTCCTCACCATGCCCCTTGCTTTATAAAAGCTGTGACTTGAGGTCCAAACAGGGCGGAAACTAGAGGCGGAGGATGGGGCAGAGAATGGTCATCTGGATCGCCATCTGCCAGATACCCCTGTCAGTAAATTATGCTCAGTAAAACTCTTTGTAAACATATGGGGTGGTTTGCTCTGTTTTTTGGTCTTAAGGTGCCTTCTCGGTATGGGGAATACTTTATCAGTATCCTCCACCGTCTAAGAAGGGGTCTATGATTTGGGGGGAGAGAAAAAACAGTTGAGAGTGGAAATAGAGGTTATTGATGACGAGCATCATATACTTCATGGGAGGACGAGTTCTGGGTCAAAATAGTTGATGCAAAATGACCAAGAGTAAGGGAAGAAAAGTTAATGACTATTAGCAATAAAGATGAAATAACTTATCTGAAAAGTAAATGGTTTATGTAGGTTTACACCAATGTGAAATAGACCTCACTGGTAAGTAAATCATATCAGGATGTCCTTGTCTCTGTTCTAATTATTTCTGGTGATAGCTGTGGTTCTTGAGAAATTTTAATGAACCATATAAACGCTGTCCCATTTATAGTGGTCACGAAATAAACAGTTTAGAAGAACTGGGTTATTATGGAAACCAGTGTTTTCAGTAAATAACTGTAACTGTGGGTAAATTGTCTGTGTTAATTTGAACAGAACTCTTATTTTTTAAAGTGAATACATACTATATCTTTGCATTGCATCATATTGGATTAAGAATGAATGAGAATGTCACATTCCTAAAGCTAATTTTTAAATTATAAACTTACATAATTTAAATTTAAATTATAAATCTGTAGGTTATTCTGCTGACATTTAGAAGCTGATTAAAAGAGGATAAAAATGTGGAGAAAGTGTATAGATTTATATCTTAAAAATTTAAACAGAAAAATTCTAGCTTTAAGAAGTACTAGTTAGGGGCGCATGGGTGGCTCAGTCAGTTGACCATCTGACTTTGGCTCAGGTCATGATCTCGCGGTTCGTGGGTTCGAGCCCCATGTCAGGCTCTGTGCTGACAGCCAGCTCAGAGCCTGGAGCCTGTTTCAGATTCTGTGTCTCCCTCTCTCTCTGACCCTCCCCTGCTCACACTCTCTCTCTCAGAAATAAATAAAACATTAAAAAAAAAGAAATACTAGTTAAAGATCTTCAGTTATAGGTCGCTGACCGTATTATTGCATATTGCAAGTATAATTAACACTTATATTGACCAAATAAACCAGGGAAGATTAAGAGGCACGGAGCTTATAATCTCATCATGGGTGAATTTTAAACACTAATATAAAATTGTACAATTTTTGGATAAATAGAACCAGATATTTGTTGAGAGTTTAAAATGTGTATAATTTCTTAATGGATTTTGTAGCCATTTTAGAGACTATTTCCATGATAGATGCTTTTATAAGTTTTTATTTTATTTTAAGTTTATTTATTTTTGAGAGAGAGGGAGAAAGTGCCCATGCGCACAAATAGGGGAGGGGCAGGCAGAAGAGGGATAGAGAGGGAGAGGGAGAGAATCCCAAGCAGGCTCCACCCTCACAGTTCGAGCCTCTCGGGCTCGAACTCAGGAAGCATGAGAATATGACCTGAGCTGAAGTTGGATGCTTAACCAACTGAGCCACCAGGCACCCAATGATACATGCTTTTAAATGGGAATAATTTTAGAAATCAAATTTCTTTTAAATGACCAAATTATTAAATATTTACTAACACTGTTGGGGATGCAAATATGAAGAAGACACATTTTCTATAAAAGGGAAGATGAGGCCAGTGCACAAATACTGAAATGTGAGGTGGCATATGTTAAGTATCACTGAAAGAGTCAATAAAAGGAGAGGTCACGGCTGAGTTGGTAGAAGAAGGGGAAGGGTTTGGAGTTTGCAACAGGAATTCATAGACCAAGAGAGTCTGCGTGGTGGAGTGGTATTTCAACTAGACTTGTTGGGCTGATTTTTACCAGACGGAGATGAGGAGGCCATTCCGGGCAGTGAGAACAATGTAGGGAAAGGCAAGCTTTGAGCATGTTTTTACAACATGGTAAGGAATCCCAGTTTGGCTGGAGGATAAGCTTCAAATGCCAGCTGAAATCCGGACAGTAATTGGCCCCAAAGATGGTGAAATTAGGTTTTCCCATGCTTATTCTCCTCCTAATGCTTGATGAGTAACTGGTTTTTCTCACACTTTCTTATTAAAGGAAAATGAAAAACTGAGTGGGTTGCAAATGATGGGATTTTATTTGGCTCTGCAAGGATTTTTATAAATACTACAGCAGCTGTTTATATGGTTTTCATGATTGCCCTATGCATATCAGAATGAGTCTCTTCATTGTTTCTGTGTAAGTCCACATTTGACTCAAGTTTATCTTTGAATGTTTGCCATTCTCATTTTGTTTGTACTCTCTTGGGTAGTATTAGTTACCTGATGATAGGAATATCATAAATTTGGAATTCAAAGCCCTTCCAACTTTAGAATGTCATCTCTTTACTACACATACTATATAGTACTGTTAAATAATCAGTTTGAGGTCTGTAGCACAATTCACAAAGCAACAATCTCTCCTGTATTTCCAAATAAAGTACTTGAAGGGAATGGTATTTGCAGAATGTGCGATAGTGGTAAATTTAGAGAGTACAAGATAATTACTTGTAATTATGGCAATTTCTGTAAGGGAAATCATCTTAATTTGTTCCTACTAAGAAATAGAATTGCTCTACTCATAGCATTTGAATCTTTTTAGGAGATTAATGCCGTGTGCCTTCATTACTTTGAATGGACATTACAGCTTTTCACTACATCTGAAATTACCCTTTTAGTTCACGCTTCTGTTTGAATTTCTGTTAAATGCAGTCTTCACTTAAAAAAAAATCATATTCCAGAGCTCTTGTTGGAGAGAACTTACATGTCCATCCTAAGCAAATTGTAAAAGAATCGTATATCTCTACTAGGAGAATAAAGTCTCTAAGAAACCATAGTCTGGTTGGTGAAAAAAGTCTCTAACTAGAACTTGGAGCATTCACCTGTCATGTTATTCCCTGGAGATTTTAAAATTTAGATGGCCTTTAGGCTGATGGGTAATTGCAATGACTTAAAAGGAATGCTGTATCTCTGGGCATTTTTATGAAGAGAGTATTCTGACTACTTTTTTATTTTTAAGTGTTTAATTACACCATCTGGGAAAGGTAACTTGTATGTAGTTAAGACAGGAAATTGGAGTGGGAAGAATGGGTTTATACTAGAATATAATTAATTGGAAAGAATATTGAAAAAGAAATGATGGGCATATGTCTCCATAAGTGACAAAGGTGCTAAGTATGGAAAACTAACTCATTGTTAGGCTTAGATTGTCTACAAAAATAAGTGATTTCAGTCTTCAGAGTTGCTGGGGTGGCTTAAACAATTCTGAGTTTTCAATTAGCACCTGTTTCTTCACATTATACACAAATTTCTTTTGGCAGCAGTGAGTTGAGACTGGTGCATTGGTGCTAAAATTTCTTTCTCCCCTGATGGCAGGTACAATACTTAGCAGCAGTCAGAAGCCATGCTTGAGTATAGCATAGCAGGTGTTAGGGAGGATCAGGCATAGCTAGTGAGTGGCCAAAGCCACAAGTGATTCAAGAGTTCTTTGATTTTCAGATGTCCTGCCCTTTCTACTAAGACCTAAGCTTGTAGTCAAACTAGGGTTAATTGATTGAATAATTGTTTCAATATGCACTTACTGAGGGCCCATTATGTGCCAGGGGCTGGCTATTTATTTCATAATGAGGAGGAAAAATGAGTAATGCTCAATGGTAACTCCATTATCTCAAACTTTGGAATAGTTCAGTTTAACCTTATGAATGTTTGCTAAGTAAGTTAATAATTACTGAGTTTGAGAGAACCAACTAATTTACTAACTATAAGCACACTAATAATTTATGAAGTGTTAGATGTTGGGAATGCAGAATCAGATATAATATGATCCCCATTCTCAACAAGCTTACAGTCTAGACAGGAAGTCAGAGGAGAAAATAAATTATTGCAATACAATATGATAACAACGGTACCACATATGGGGTGCTATGGGAACATTGAAAAGCAGGATAAAAGAGGAGGAGGTGATGTGAGCTAAGCATTGAACTATGTGTAAAAGTTGTCTAGGTTAATAACAAGTGTGTATGTCTAGAATAAAGTCTTTTTTTTAAACACTTCTTCTTTAATTTTTATTACAGTGGTTTTCAAAAGTAAACTAAAATTTTTTTAATGTTTATTTATTTTTGAGAGACAGAGACAGAACATGAGCAGGGGAGAGGCAGAGAGGGAGACACAGGCTCTGAAACAGGCTCCAGGCTCTGAGCTGTCAGCACAGAACCCGATGAGGGACTCAAACTCATGGACCATGAGACCATGAGCTGAGCCGAAGTTGGACACTTAACTGACTGAGCCACCCACGCGCCCCAAAAGTAAACTAGTTTTAAAAGGGTTCACCACATTCTGAGTTCATTTATTATTCATTCATTCATTATTTAATATAATATAATAAACATCATTATTTATTATTTTAATAATAATTATTAATAAATATTAATAATTAGAATTATTAATAATATTATAGAATGTTTTTATTTATTATTCATTTATTATTTCCATGTTATCTTATCATAGTTCAATCTCCTTTAAGTACTTTGGAAGATAAATGTGCATTTCCTACATATCCACCTCCAATTAGATTAGTTTTCACTGTTGGATTCTTAATCAAATGAGTGCTACCTTGAGTCTTCTGTCTGTCTTTCTTTGTGTCTTTCTTCTTGTAGCATAATGTCTTCCTTAAAAAATACTTTCACATACAGACCTTTTGAATGTATTATATTTATATTAATTTTTTCCCTAAATTTTTAATTTAGGAAAGCAGTTCTCAAAGTATATTCCACTAGATTCACTGAGGAGGAAAAAATTCTGTGGTTGAATAAATTTGGAAGAGGCGTATATATGGTTTTTCCTTTTGGAGATTCATTTGGCATATTGTGAGGGTTCTGAGAAGTCCTACAATTTAAAAAGAAAGAAAGGAAGGAGAGACTTCACCTTTGTTCATCACAGTATTTCCTAAACAAGTCCTCTTTAAAAAATTCTTTTTAATCTTTATTTATTTTAGAGAGACAGAGCGTGAGTGGGGGAGAGGCAGAGAGAGGAAGACATAGAATCTGAGCTGTCAGCACAGTCTGATGTGGGGCTCGAACCCATGAACTGTGAGATCATGACTTGAGGCAAAGTTGGATGCTTAACTGACTGAGCCATTCAGGCAGCCCAGTATGGCTTTTTTTTTTCTTAATAACATGAAAATATATGTATTTTGGAAATTACTTTTTAAAAATTTTTGTACGTTTAAAAAATTTATTATTGAGGTATAGTTGACATACAATGTTATATTAGTTTCAGGCATATAACAAAATGATTTGACAATTCTGTACATTAATCATTGCTCACCACAGTAAGTGTAGTTATCATCTGTCACCATACAGTATTATTACAATATTATTAACTATATTCTTTATGTGGTACTTTTCATCTCTGTGATGTATTTATTTTATAACTGGAACTTATACCTCTTAATCCTCTTCACCTATTTTACCCACACCCCTTCACCACCAACTTGTTTTCTGTATTTGAGTCCTTTTTTTATTACTGTTTTTTATTTTTATTTAAATTTTTTTTTTTTAGAGAGAGAGTGTGAGCAGGGGAGAGGGGCAGAGGGGAAAAGAGAGAGAGAATCTCAGGCAGGCTCCATGTTCAGTGTGGAGCCTGGCATGGGCTTGATCCCATGAACCTGGGATCATGACCTGAGCCAAAATCAAGAGTCAGATACTCTACTGAGCACCCAGGCACCCATTATTTTTCACCTTTTAAAAAATTTAGAGTTAAGTTGACACATAACGTTACATAGTACAACATAGTGGTTTAACAAGTTTATGCATTACACTATGCTCACTGCAAGTGTAGCTGTTGTCTGTTATGCTATTATAATTTCATTGACTATATTCCTTATGCTGTGATGTTTATTCCTGTGACTTATTTATTCCATAACTAGAAGCCTGTATCTCCCACCCCTCTTCACCCATTTTGCCCAACTTCCATCCCCTCCCCTCTGGCAACCATCAGTTTGTTCTCTGTATTTATAGGTCTGATTCTGCTTTTTGTTTTTACATTCCACATATGAATGAAATCATATGGTCTTTGTCTTTCTTTGTCTGACTTAGTTCACTTAGCATAATATGTTCTAGTACATCCATGTTTTTGCAAATGGCATAATCTCATTCTTTTTTATGACTGTGTAATATTCCATTGTGTGTATGTATGTATGTATGTATGTGTGTGTGTGTATCATGTCTTATTCAGTTTTCTACTGATGGACAGTTAAGTTGCTTCTATATCTTGGCTGTTGTAAATAATGCAATAAATGTAGGGGTACATATATCTTTTCAAATTAGTATTTTCATTTTCTTTGGGTAAATATCCAGTAGTAGAATTATTGGATCATATGGTAATTCTATTTTTAATTTTTTGAGGAACCTCCATACTGATCTCTACAGTGGCTATACCGATTTTCATCCCTACTAACAATGTATGAGGGTTTTTTTTTTCTCCACATTCTTGCCGATACTTGTTATTTCTTGTCTTCTTTATGTTAGCCATTATGATAGGTGTAAGGTGAGATCTCATCGAGTTTTAATTTTCATTTTCCTGGTAATTAGTGATGTTAAGCATATGTTCATGTGTTTGTTGACCATCTATATGTTTTCTTTGCAAAAATGTCTCTTCGAGTCCTCTGCCCATTTTTTAATTGAAATGTTTGGTATTTTTGGTGTTGAACTGTGTAAGTTCTTTATACATTTTGGATATTAACCCCTTGTCAGATATATATTTGCAAATATCTTCTTCAATTCTGTAGGTTGTCTTTTTGTTTTGTTGAGACAGTTTCTTTTGCTATACAAAATCTTTTTATTTTGATGTGGTCCCAATAGTTTAATTTTGCTTTTGTCTCCTTGTCTTAGAAGTCATGTCTAGAAATATGTTGCAATGACTAGTATAAGAGAAATTACTGCCTGTGATCTCTTCTAGGATTTTTATGGTTTTAGATCTCACATTTAGATCTTTAATCCACTTGGAGTTTATTTTCGTTTATGGTGTTAGAAAGTGGTCCAGTTTCATTCTTTTGCATGTAGTTGTCTAGTTTTCCGAGCATTATTTATTAAAGAGATTGTCTTGGGAATTACTTCCTTTCTTAATCTTTGTTTTTGGAGTAGATAAAAGAATTCATATATATAATCAATATGGAAATATTCTTTTCTTATGGGCTGAAATTAATTGGGAGGAAATAATAGAGAAGGCAAGAGAAGGAAAAAAAAATGAGAAGACTATAAGAGTAGAGAGATGTGATAGAAAAATATTGGTAGCAGCAGAAAGGTTAAAAAAAATTGTAAAGGCTACAAAATGTTATTAAAATGTGACATAGTGAAATCCATTTATCAGGTTCCTGGATTTAACATTTCCCTAGAGAAATGAAAATATTGCTAAGTGCCGAAGTATTTTTCTCACATTTAATACAGTGCTTAAAACATTTCCCTACTGTTTTTCCTGAAAAATATTATGAAGGTTTCACTTTGTTATTAAAGGACTAAAATTTTTAACAATATTGCTAGATAAGAGAGCTGAGTTCCTTGGTAAATTTCACAATTGGGAAAACATTTTCCCTTCCTGACTTAAAAAAAATTTTTTTTAAGGTTTATTTTTATTTTGAGAGGGACAGATACAGTGTAAGTGGGGGAGGGGCAGAGAGAGGGGGAGATAAAATCCCAAGCAGGCCCTGTACATCCGATGAGGGGCTTGAACTCATGAAACCATGAGTTCACGACCTGAGCCAAAACCAAGAGTTGGATGCTTAACTGACTAAGCCACCCAGGCGCCCTCTCCCTTCCTGAGTTTTAAGGACAGGTAAGGTTGAGGTGGTATGGAAAGAATCTCTAAGTGTGATGCTGCCTATGATGGTATGAACTGTAAGTAGTTAAGTCTCCAATAAAGGTATGAATTGTTCACTTGTTTTGTTCCTTTTTTTTTTGATGGGGTGCTATTATTTTTTCAGAGCTCTACTGGATAAAAGGGCATTTCTGAACTTGATTAGAAGGAGGTCACAGAAGGCCATTAGGTTTGTCTACTCTTGCCAGATAGCTTAGATAAGAACAGGAATTGAGTGGGTGGAACATGCTTGAAGTCTTGTCAAAATATTCCATGATGCATAAGCAAGCAGTCCCCTTCCATCAAAGTAGCCTTAGGAAGTAACCTGAGAAACCTGAGAAATTTTAGAGACCCTTTGGGGTTAGAATGTAACTTTTTAAAAAAATTTATATTTTAGTTAACATGCAGTGGTTTCAGGAGTAGAATTCAGTGATTTACCACTGATATACAACACCCAGTGCTAAAATGCCCTTATTAATACCCATCACCCATCTGGCCCACCCCTTACCCAATTCCCTTCATCAGCCCTCTATTTGTTCTCTATTGTTAAGAGTCTCTGGTGGTTGGTTTCCCTCTCTTCTATATTTCCCTTCCTTCCAGTATATTCATCTGTTTTGTTCCTTAAATTCCACATATGAGTGAAATCGTATGGTTTTTGTCTTTCTTTCTGATTGGCTTATTTCATAGTACATTTTAGCTCCATCCACGTCTTTGCAAATGGCAAGATTTTGTTCTTTTTGATGGGTAATATTCCAGTGTGTGTGTGTGTGTGTGTGTGTGTGTGTGTACACACTACATCTTTATACTGTGACTATTTTATTTTTTTATTTTTTTTAAATGTTTTATTTATTTCTAGGAGAGAGAGAGAGAGACAGTGTGAGCAGGGGAGGGTCAGAGAGAGAGGGAGTCACAGACTGAAACAGGCTCCAGGCTCTGAGCTGGCAGTCAGCATAGAGCCCGACACGGGGCTCGAACCCACGAACCGCGAGATCGTGACCTAAGTGAAAGTCGGACGCTTAACCGACTAAGCCACCCAGGCGCCCCTGTGACTATTTTAAAAATGAGAGAGACCTCATGCAATTCCTGGGGCAAACCAACTAACTTTGTGAAGATGGATTCAGAAAATCAAAGGAAGTTGTAGTTGACTTCCTCCACTCTCATCAAGTTGGGTCATTCATTGAACAAATATTGAGCAAATTCTTACTGAATTCTGATGAGGCAAACAACACACTCTTGGTGCCAGTGAGATGGTGATAACAACTATCTAAGTGGTGGACTCCAGGGAAAGTGAGACTGAGGAGTTTTGTTGGGCTTTGTTAGTGAGGAAGATTTTCCCTTACTCTGCCTCCAAAGTCCCACATTCCATCTCCACTTGATCAAACTAAACTCCTTCTTCAGGGCCTCTCAAGTCCTCTTCTCTATGAGATTCTTTGAGATCTACCAGTTGAAATTAATCCCTTCTTTTTCTGCACTGTTTTACCCTTATTAGAGCAATATTTACAGTTGGATCAGTTGATCAATGAATTGATTGATCAGTTCATTCATTCAACATGTGTTTGTTAAACACAATATATCAGCCATTTAGCACAACAGGGAGGGGGATGATGAGTAAGACTCCATCCCTGTCTTCAGTGAACTAATTGTGCATTGCTTATTGCTTGTCTATATTGCTTACTCCCACTAGATCTTAAACCCCTGAGAGTAGCGATGGCTCTTGCTTATCTTCTTCCATGTGTCCAGCGTAGTGCCTGACACACAAGGCATTCAGCAAGTGCTTTGAATATATTGAATTTGTTTTTGTTTCTGTCACACAGAACTGAAGATTCATGAATATTACTCCATTATAGTTGAAATTTGTATAATAGGCTTATATTGGAGGAAACCAGAGTTCTGACAGCTTATATTAAGTGACATATCCAGCTGTATTTAGTAAGTCTGTAACAGATGAATTCATATTTGATACTTTTTATGTTAATTTGTAAGCCACTGAACTATTATGCCTTTAGCTTATTTTAAATAAATCAAATAACTGAAGAACTATGTTTTTGAAATATAATTTGTAGTAGAAACAAAGGGTTGGATCTTTGTTTATATGCACAATGATTTAGTAAGCAATAGAGTCAGATGTCAAAAGGCTTTTAGGTCACTGGTTGAGTAGCATTGTGGTTTATTATTTACCTTTTGCCTACCACAAATGTTCTTCTAATCCAAGAATCCAGAGTAAATGTTGCTGAGAGTCTCTGCAATGCCTAAACAATGAAATATTCACATGCTTTAGTGGTAGCAAAATTGAATGGCAAACAGCTGCCAGCAGCCATTCCTTACTGATCTAATCCAGGAGGTTTGTGAAAGGGGAACATATGGATAGGGGCTAACTGGAAATTAGCAAAGATCTAAATGTTTGACTAAATGTGGTTATAGTTTGGTATGGTAAAGCCCAGAGGTGAGAAATGACCTCATGTCAAAGCCAAGTGGGGAGAAAGAACTTTACTGGAAACAGTTACGCACAAACACAGAATCAGATGTGAGATGCTCTTTCGTGGGACTATATTCAAAGGAAGTTGTTATCAGACTTATACTATGGTTTGAATAAGGAAACAAGACTTCAAAATGACCTAAAAAGGCATGATTTCTGCCAGGGTATAGTTGGGAAGCATATATTAGTATTTAAGTATAATACAATGTTCTTATGAAAGTATATACTACAAATACGGGATCACTGAGAAAGGAGTGCTGAGGGATATAGAGATGATTTCCCAACCCTTGGCAGAAGGTTTTGTTTCAGACAGAAACACCAAACATTACCATAGGCAAAGGCAGGAAGATGTGAAACATTACAACACATTTGCTTATTTACTTGTTTATTGTGGGAGTGTAAGTTGTGATGGGCAAGTAATATGTAAGAGCCTAATTTTCTGTATTTGTTGTTATAAATAGTATGAAAAAATGATAAATTAGCAAGAAACTGTATTTCTCTGGGTCTTAGTAATATTTTCTAATGTTTAACGCAGCATCTGTTAAGTAAATGCAAGGACAGCCTTTTATTGCGTGTTTTCACGTGCGGTTATTTTATTAGGTATCTTCGCAAGTTATTTCATAAGGTTAATTTTCTACGAGTTAAATAGACCAAAGAACCTGGCATGTCCAGATGTAATATTCAGCATCCAAATTTAAATAGCTCTAGTGATCCCAAAGAGTGATCTAGAAATTTGTAACCTTGAGAAAGCCTACAGGGGCCCCTGCATCATCTTTGAGTTGCTTAGCTAATGAGTGAGCATGGCTGGCTACCCAGCAACCTCATATTAAGCGTCTTTATAAATACACCCACACTGGGATTACTGCTAGTGTCCTCTGTCTCCTCCCTTCTGGGCGGCATCCTCCACCCTCCTCTTCATCACAATGGCCGCTGTGCTGTGTAGTGGCCGTCATCAGCACTTGGAAACATTGCTCTGGTTTTGTGCAGACAGATAAGGTTAACATAGCTCTTGTAATGATGTAACTCAGTGGACTTTAGAGTTTATTTGGATGGCAGGATTTATTTTCATGGCCTCATAAATTGTCGAAGTCCAATATTTATAGAACCATTGAGGGTCTGAAAAGGGTTATCTAAAATTTTTATTCATATCTTATGACTTTTGTGGGGTACTTGGAATGATCCAGAGATCTTTAGGAATATCAAGGATCTGTAGCAGTTTTCAAGTTTCTGCTATTAATTTGGAATCTGTCTCATGTCAGATACATGGGATGGAAGAGCTGGATTTCCTTTATTAAAAAAAACTGATCTGTGCTTTCAGTATTTTGAGTGAAGTAGTAGGTGGTTGGAAACCGCAAACAACAGTTTCTTATTCATTGACAGGAGTTGTTAATGTTAAAAATACATTTAAAAATATAGATAATTGATTTTTAAAATAAAAATGAGATGTTTATTGGTTATGAAATAAGGGCTTTCTCAGTTTTAACATGCTTTTAAGCTTCTAAGAGGCATGGATAAAACTTATTTAATGTTATTGAATGGCAAAAGGTGCAGACTAATAGAATTTAGAGATATATGAGGTTTTAAATCACAAATGAAAAACTGTGTTTGTAGTATTGACTTACATGGTTCCAAAAAGGCTTTTGACCATTAACCTCTGAAACCCACCCATATGTTTGCCTGTTAGTATATAGAAACACACAAACTCTCTTTCTGCTCATCAAAGCCATTTAGCATGGAGGCCACACCTATAAAGCTGGTATAAAGCTTTATATTATTATTGTTGTTGTTGTTGTGTTGAGTATAACATTTTGTGCTTTGTGGACTTAACAGAGATACTACTTCTATTCATTTACTCCTTTCCTCTTTAAAACTTCCAGTGATTATTTTTAAGAGAAAGAGAACTGAAGATCATGACCTCCAAAATGAATCTNTGAGCTGGGGAGGGACAGAGGGAAGAGGGAGACACAGAATCCAAAGCAGGCTCCAGGCTCCAAGCTGTCAGCACAGAGCCAGACGCGGGGCTTGACCTGGGCTGAAGTTGGATGCTTAACCGACTGAGCCAGCCAGGCACCCCAACTATGAACTTATTGTAGCTCTTCTTGATTTGAGATAGCAACTATAGGCATTTTGATAAATGCCTTAAACATTTATATAAATTCATCAGTTCCTGTGTAAATGATATTCTTCTTCAAGTAGAAAATTAGCCATAAAATGATAATTATTGCTAATGTATATGGAAAAAACATTCCAACTTCATTAGTCATTAGAGAAATATGAGGCACCTTTTTTGGAATCTTTTGGTGTGCTTATTTGTAGTTTTCTTCCAAAAAAATGCCAGTAGATTACTATGTAAAATGGAACCAAAATTCTTTTAAAGGCCTCACTCTATTATTTGTATTTTCCTAGATTGAGATGAACCAGTTTCCCAAGGTTGAAGCTTTGTTTAATTTTGAAAGTCAAGGTATCTTTTAGGCATACTTTTGGGTATGTGCATATAAGGAAGGAACAGAATAGGATATGCCAAGCTCCTTTTCTGTAGTTAGGTGATAATAGAACAAAAGCAAGGAAGAAAGTAGAAAGAAATACTTTAAAATACATGAGAGCACAATAGGAGGTCATATAGCATCTTTACAGACTGTTTATCAGGTATACTGGATGTATTGTGGCTCTCTCCTGAACACTTGGTTATTGGTTAATAATTGTACTAGCCTCTGCTGATTGCAGCTCTGTAGCAGAGTAAAGTCTTTCTTGTGCCATTTTAATGGTATAGAATTTTTTATTTGGTCAGTCATAAATATAGTGTATAGTTGTGGGACGAAATATGGCATTATGCGTTTGAACATATATCAATTAATATAAAATATAGCAAAAAGAATGAGGACCTCTGTCTTTTCCAGGTGTGTCTCAGCCAACCTTGTGTCCAAATGTTGTATTTCTTGTTTTTTTTTTTTGTTTTTTTTCTTGACTACAAAAACAGAATGAGAGTTGCTTTCTTTCAACTGCTTGGAGATAAAAAAGAGATAGCCAAAAGGTCAAAGAGTTAAGACATGTGCTCTCTCTCTCTCAGTCTCTGTACTTGTAAGTGTGGTTTTGAGAATTACTATAGCTGCAGAGATGAGAAACTAACAGGAAAGTATTTAACTTTCACCTAGGTTTGCATTTAGTAATTTCTAACTGGTATCAAATTGACAAAAATAAATTTAGTTTTTCAAATACACACACTTGAACTTTTGTATTATCCTCATCCATTTTTTAAAAATTGCAATCCTATGTACTAGTTAATAGTGAATTAAAAATAAATTTTTAATATTGAGGGAGAGAAATCGGCATGTTTATTACTCAACAAGAGCAGTTAGTCATCCAGCCAAAACCTTTCATCTGTCTTCTTTTACAATTAAAACAAAATCTATTAGTCCTGTCAGTCAGCAGTCATCTGGGGTGATGACAAGGGCTGTACAAACACCAGTAGCAGCTGCCAAAGAATCAAAGATGAAACTTTTCAAAATCACGCTTACCTTATATGAAATAAATCAGCCTTTCATGATAAGCTGGGTAACTCAATTGTTTAACTTCTGATAAATATGTAAATGAGTATCTTGTAATATGAATTTGAGGACATTTTCCTTTTATTTATAATTATCTGTAGTTCTTTTCCTTGGAAATGCACTGAATCTCAGGCTCATTTTAGAGCCGCTACTGGAAAAAAGGCATCCTACACTATCTGGGTATTTATAATACTTGGAAGAAGCAAAACAGAGAAACTGCAATTTTATACTTAATAGGACTGAGAGTTTAGTTAAAAGGAAAGAAACAGGTTTTTTTGTTTTGTCATGGTCAGTTTGCTCATAATCGAGGGCTCTAGTTTAACCAGAATGCTGACATACCATTTTTTCTTATTTAGATGTTTTCAGCAAGAGTCCTAAGTCAGCTGTGTTTCTTAATAATGCTCTCAGAAGAAAAGACTAAAGTTCTCTTCTGATTTGTGAATTTTAGTTCAATTAAACAAATATGTGTGGACTATCTGCTTTGAGCAGGGAATTGTATGCTCAAGTAGATATAGAGATTCTCAACAGGTGTATCTCAGTAGGTGAGGTTGTATCTGTTAAAGTGGTTGACTTGTCAGGGTGACTAATACAGACAAACTAGCGTGATATAAGAAAGATTATAAGAAACCTGTTATCAAGTAGTGCGGAACACAGGGGGCAGGGAACAAGTCCTGCCAGGGATCACAGAGAACGCTTCTTGGAAGAAATAGCATTTTCATTTGTCATGAAAGATGGATAGAATTTCAGCAAGTGAATATGGGGGGTGAAGGTATTTTAAAAAACGGTGTTCGTTTTTCAAAGGAATGAGTTTGAAGAGGGAAATATTGATACAATGAGTAATTGTGGCTTCATAGTTATATAGAATTCTTAGTTATGATTCCGTTTATTTAATAAGGGTTATTTGGCTCTTTGGTTTTTTAAGAGAGACCAAATGTCCAATAGAAGGGTGATCCTTAAATCTGGCTGGTCATTATAATTATCTAGGCCTACAAGTCTTAAAAGCTACATGTTTCTGGACTCTGCTCTTAGACAGTTTGTCTCAGTACATCTTGGGTAGGGTTCAAGTTTAAGATTTTAAGTTCCCTGTGATTCTATCCAGTCAGGTTTAGAAGACAGACTTCCTCATGAGCTTTTTTAATTGTTCACCAGGAATACAGCCTTCCTCCTGTCATTTCTTTTTTTAAAATATTTTTAATGTTTTTTATTTATATTTGAGAGAGAGAGAGAGACAGCATGAGCAGGGGAGGGTCAGAGAGAGAGACACACACAGAATCTGAAGCAGGCTCCAGGCTCTGAGCTAGCTGTCAGCACAGAGCCTGACGCGGGGCTTGAACCCACCAACCGTGAGATCATGACCTTAGCCGAAGTCGGACGCTTAACTGACTGAGCCACCCAGGTGGCCCCCTCCTGTCATTTCTAAGTTCTCAAATCAAAATAGAACAAATAGACATGTTTTATTTCAGTCTATGCTTAGTTATTTGATCCTTGAAATTTCACTGTTCAAGTGGAACTGGAGTTTATTCTTAGTTATAGGCACGTACATGCTCAATAAATATTTGTTGAATAAGAAAAAATGTACTAAAAAGTTTTAAGGTTGTATTGGAGAGTACTCCACAATAAATTCCTCTAAGGGACTGTGTGTGCGTGTGTATGTGTGTGTATGTGTTCCATTCTCCCAGTTTTTGACCACAGTATGTAATTCTTTTGGATTTTTGGAAATGCCCTACAGGTTCCTTGTAGCTCATGCTCTGAGCATCATTGATAGCTAAGTTCCTGTAACATTATGAGGGGTGGCTAGATAAAGAAAGTCCTATTGCTGGAAATTTCTGTGATGTTCAGCCTCTTTTGTAGCCTGTATTTTTGCTTGCTTCTTCACGCAACCAAATATCTGTTTTCTCTAGATTCTGAAAAGGGAATGCATGCTGATGACTATTTTGAAGTTCTAAGCAGTTCAACTGCTGTCATTGGGGGTTGAACTGTGCAGTGTTATTTGATTTGTTATAGCATCTTTATTCTACTCACTCAGCATTTTCCTGGCAGTTAATTACACAGTGGCTTTAGGGTGCATTCCATAAGATGCTGAAGACACAGCTTCGCTGAAGTCTGACACAATTTCCTCCTTGGTTACATAGCTAATGGCCACTCTGGGATAATTAGTGAGAAGAAACTCCAATGGCCCAATTACTGTCTTCCCAAGGTTTTCCCTCTTAATTCTTCTTTACTGAAATCTTGAGAGATTGCCTCGATTGTGGATTATACCTGCGTACTGTTTAAAACTGGGTGTTCTTAGTTGCAGTCAGATAAAAGGTAAAAGATCTGTATTTTAGTTGATGAGAGTACTATAAGAAGTTGCTTGTATTTTAAAGAAACCATAGAGTAGTATCATTTGGAGCACAGATAGCTAATATTTCCAAAGCCACAGTAATTCCTGAGTTAAGAGTCATACCAACTGTCCTCATCCATGTAGTGAGAAATCTTGAGTTTCAGGCTCAGAGCTGTTGGGTTTCCATAGCTTTGCCTGATATGTAGATTAGTAATCAAACATTGTGCCATTTTTCTGTCAGGCAGCTTGACTTGGGGTATTGTAACTTACTAATGTAATGAAAATGCATGTGCATATGCCTTGGTAATAAAACTATGTGAACATGTCTACCACAGTGTTTGGTAGGTAGATAGAATCTAAATCTTGTAAATTCCTGAGTCATCTAAGTCAGCCATATGTCGTCTGCCTTTTTAGAATTTCTTTCCAACATAGAACACAGTGAGTTCATTCTTTTTCCCAAGGTTCATGTCAACATAAGGTACTTCTTATTGCTATTGTGAAGCAAATGTGTTTCTGAATTTTGTCCACTCCAGGGAAAAAAGTGACTATGTTAAAAGAAATTTGCTTTGAAAAATTGCTTTTTGGAAAGTTATTAAGATTACGGCTATGCTATGGATGTGCCATTTTCTATGAATGTGTTCTTTATATAGGAAGAGGGTACTCAGTGAATATTGGTTGATGGAATTGATGTAATGACATTTTATCATAGGGGTTCTGAATCTTTCCTTTCACTGCAGTCTTCCTGTTTGGTTCGAATGTTCCCAGCTCTCTTAGTGGAGCATGTTACTATCTCGGTCAGCCTTTTGTTTCAGTGTTGTGCACTGTGCTTTCCCAGTGGCTCATGAGGATCAGTACAAGAAACTTAAAGCCCTGGAGCGAGGAAACTGAGCCAGGACATATTGCTGGAGCCTACTCTAACTTGTTGTGCTTTATCAAAAAGCAGTAAGATTGGTGGACATAAGAAAAGAATATTCTAGGAGTGTAACAACAACAACAACAACAACAGCAGCAAGTTCCATTTTGCAGCCTGGAAAATCTTCCTCTGGTTTGTCTCCAGCAAAGTAAAAGTTCTTTGGGTGTGGATGTCGTGGAGCTTGTATTCAGTAGGAAATGGCCACACGATGTCTGAATACTTTCTCTGACTTCAGATTGATACGTGGAGGGGCATTGCCTGCTGAGACTGTTTGGAATTCTATAGGAAATTGCGATTCTGCCAGTATATTTTCCTCTAATATTCTCTCAACTGATAAATATCTTTACTAAGAGGCAATTTTTCAAAGGGTAAAGTTAAAACAACTGATCCATAGAATATTAGAATCTAGTATGCTAAAATTAATGGAACTAGAGTTGGAGAATAAGACTGTTGAGTGTACTTCTTAGAACCAGTGAGAGTGCTGGGGTACCTGAGGGACTCAGGCAGTTAAGCATCCAACTTGGGCTCAGGTCATAGTCTCACGGTTTGTGGGTTCAAAGCTCCATGTTGGGCTCTGTGCTGACAGCTTAGAGCCTGGAGCCTGCTTCAGATCCTCTCTCTCTCTCTCTCTCTCTCTCTCTCTCTCTGCCCCTTCCCCATTGCTCCTTCTCCCTCTCAAAATAAATAAATAAACATTAAAAAAAAAAAAAA
>NW_027529573.1:3808576-4054633 GCF_008692635.1 Crocuta crocuta
CAGTGTCTTCTCCAATTTAGTTTCTAAAGTTTTATATACTTGCACAAATTAAAATCAGGCAATTTATGTAGAGTCTTCTTTCATACAGAAATGTTCAGGAACACTCAAATTTTAATCTTGAAATATTGGAACTTCTTTATTTTTTTAAATTTATTTTTGAGAGAGAGAGTGTATGTGCATGTACACACACGTGCGTGTGTGTGCACACATGCACACACACTTAGGAGAAGGGCAGAGAGGGACAGAGACAGGATCCAAAGTGGGCTCTGTGCTGACAGTAGAGAGCCCATGTGAAGCTCAAACTTACAAAGTGTGAGATCATTACCTGAGCTGAAGTCAGATGTTTAACCAACTGAGCCACCCAGGCACCCTGAAATGCTGGAACTTCTTTAAAAGAAAGCTCTTATGTCCTTTCCTTACTCAAGAACTTTTCCAGAAAATTGTGCCCTTTGTAAATATATACATTCTTAAACTTTTTATTGAAGTTTGCAAAGTTTGGGAAATGGATGTGTTTGGCATTTTAGAGATTTTTTTGGAAATTATTTTGGCCCTTTTAATACGTTGCATCATTAGTTGGATTTTGCCCAGTTTAGAGGCTGGTAAAGCACTGAAAGAAGATTTACAACTGTAGTAGCCTAGGCTTTTTCTTCCAGTGATGTTATCCCTTTCCTTTCATTGAAATGAAAGTCAGCAAATTGAGGTTTGCTGGCATTTCGTTTGTGTTCTAGCTGTGTGATCACAGACACATCATGTACCTACGCAGAGCCTCAGGCTTCTTATCTGTAAAGCTGGATAAGGAACCTTGCCTGTCTCAGAGACTGTTATGAGAGTCTCAAGGGATAATATATGTGAAAGCATTTGGGAAACTCTAAAGCAATACATTATTATAATTTCTGTAAAAGGGAGTTTCAAATCATATTTACCTTGTGGTCACTATGGTATATTATAAGTAGATCTCTGTTTAAACTACTCTTTATTAATTTCCAAATGTGATTTCCCCATAGTTCTCGGCTCACATTGAACATATGTTTCATTCTGATTCAATAAAATGATAATTTTTTCCCTTAAATCCATACCACGTATATTATTTTTTCTAATAACTTTGATAATTGCTTATCTGTATGACTCTAAAGGATAGGCTCCACTTTTCTGTAATTATTTCTTTGCTTAAAAATTTTCTTATTTATCTCAAGGGAATTTCATCTATCCAATATTATCTTATTTTTCTCTTGTCATTTAAGGAATGTGTTAATTAAGCTCAGACCTGATACCAACCCTGGCACATGCAGTAGGCCCTCCTCGCATTTGACATATTTTCCTTTATCATTTCCCTATGTGATCTCAGAGCCACTTTTCAATCCATCTGGCAGTGTTCATATTAGGCCAATTTTAATTAAGCTTGTGAATTATACTCTGAGACCTCGTCTAAGTTATTTTATTGGAATACAGTTTTAGATCATTGGTTTTGCCATAATTCAACATATTATGCCATTAAAATATTAAAAGTAAATTGATCAAGTCTCTCCAGTCTGATTACATGTTTTTTAAAAGTTGTAAATATACTGATTATTGCTTATTACTCCATTTATTTCAAAGGAAGGTATTTCTTGAAGTTTCTGTACAAAATGGGAAATTGGGGGCACATGGGTGGCTCAGCTGGTTAAGCCTCCAACTCTGGCTCAGGTCATGATCTTGCAGTTTGTAAGTTTAAGCCCCGTGTTGGGCTCTGTGCTGACAGCTCAGGGCTTGGAGCCTGCTTTGGATTCTGTTTCCCTATCTCTCTGCCCTCCCTCGCTTGCACTCTGTCTCTGTCTCTCTCAAAAAAAAAAAAAAAAAAAGGGAAATTGAACGATACAGAGTGGGAGTTTATTGGACAATTCGCAGGATTTTATTCCGTTTTTGGTGCTTAGGTCATTGCATGTACACGTCTCCTCCCTCAGGGATCAGGCTTATGTCCCTGTCCTGTCCAATCGTTAGTTATTCCTCCTTTCCCCACTAATATGAATGTTTGGACAGATAACCTTGACTCTTGAGACACTTGTTCATTTCCATCCTGTTTGTATACATTGACCATTCCTCTCCGAAGCACTTGCCTCTGGATGGTTTGTCTCCATCAAGAATGCTTTTCCCACCATAGGCCAACTCTGCTGCAGTTTTCAACTCTGAACTGACTTATCAGTTCGGAGACAGTTTAGTCTGACAAGAACCAGCATCTCAGAACATAACGTGTTGGGCTTTCCTCAAATTCTCCATCACCTTACATAATGCTGTTAGCATTGCAGATGCTTCAAATATTCCTTCCTGCAGGCACTCCCCAGTTACTGTCTGATCAGCTTCAGATTTACTGTTGATCACTAGAGAACTATGCTGTGTCTGTGCAGGATGTTTGTTTCTGAAAGGTCATTTCCTGGTGTGAATTCTAACCAAAGAAGATCAAGTCAGAGAACAGTCTTCTTTCTTTTATGCACTTGTTTTACTAAGGAGAGAAATTAAGTCTCCATTCAGATGTGCTGCACAGAAGAAAAATATTAGATGATTAGGTGACAAGCTACTAATAGAAATAGGTGAAAATCAAAATATTCAAGTTCATCTAAGCTTAGACATGTGTCTAGATTTCATGGTGAATTAAATAGAGAATTGTTTCTGAGTTTGACTTAGTAGTTTATTCTTCTCATTATTTATAGTATCTGCTTCAAAACTTAACACAGCTTTTTAAAAAGATGTTCATTTATTTTGAAAGAGAGAGAGAGAGAGAGAGAGAGAGAGAGAGAATCCCAAGCAGGCTCTGTGCAACGTTGGGCTCGATCCTACAAACCACAAGATCATGACCTGAGCTAAAATCAAGAGTTGGACGCTTTACCAACTGAGCCAGCCAGGTGCCCCAAGATACCACAGCTTTGCACCTTTCTGCTGCTTTTTTTGTCATTTGGCTATCCTTGGACTTTGTTTTTGAGCAACCCAAAACAAATAATTCTCTTTCATTTGTTCTGCTGTTCAATAGGGACTGGTAGAGAAATCATGGGAATGGTAGGGCAAGCTACCCAGTTTTTTTTTGAACCCTCAATTCAAAATTTTGGAAAACATAGATTCATTTCTCTACCATCCTAAATGATGTTGACAAGGCATTTTGAAGTATAAGGCACTCCTTCTGCATTATACATTTAAAATAAGTTTTCCTATAACAAAAATTGAGTCTCTATAACCCCCGTGGCTGCCTTCTAGGCTGCTTCTGGTATCAGCTAAGTACTAGAGTTCATTAATAGCATTTAAGCTTTTATCTCCCACTATTTCATGAAAATATAATGCAGCTCACATTGTTTTTCAGTAATACATCAGATGCTTAGAAATAGTCTGATCTCAAAGGAGTCGGTTAAGCATGTTGGTGCCTGGATTCTTCCTAGAAGCTCACCTGAATGTGCTCCCAGACATGAGAGATCTAAATAATGCAGCAAGAGAGATGATTTTTTAAAAAGCTGACAATCAAGGGTTTGGATAAAATATTTTAAATGGAGAATGTTTGCCTACAACTGTTTTGCATTCCTGTCTACTTGCAGCCCACCTGCCCCATTCCCTGCCCATTCTGTCACCAAGCATCACCCTTCCTAAACACACAGAGAGAAAGGATTATAGAAAACACAGTATGTGTGAAAACTGTGAACTCAACAAGCTGAGTGACAAACTTGAACTCCGAGAGCAGAGCAGGCATTAAAGGAGTTTGTTAGGTGGAGGATGGATCTGGAAAGGGTGAACCTGGTGTAGAATTGTGAAGCATGTGGCCTGCCTGGTAGGTGGAGGTCACTGTGGTGGGATCTTAATGAGTCTGGTGGGAAATTGGAAGGAGGTGAGGCAGGGGAAGACAGATCGGGTCATACTGTGAAGGTCTGTCTGTATGCTAAGATAAGGAGCTTCAGTTTTGTTTAGGAGCCAGCGAACATCCAAGATGTTTTCCAAACTTGATAAAGAACCATGATCATCTTTTCTTTCTCTGTTACTTTACTGTCTTTTTCTGACTGCATGGTGCAAGATGAACTGGAAAGGAGTAGCTGTGGAGAAGGGGTTGCAGGAAGACCTGCTAACTCCTGAGGAATTTGTAGTAGTTCTAATCAAGGAGTAATGAAGCTGGACTAAGATGTTGGCTCTGACCTTCTGGCACAGCCTCACTCATCTCCTACGTGACAAATCCTCAGATGTCTGAAGGCAGTCTTTTGTCTTTTATTGAGACATATTTTTGTGGGAACTTAGGAAGTCCTAGCTTCCCTCTCCAACTAGAACAGGGGAAAAGGGTCAGTAGTGACTTGTCAACCTACTTGTGAACTTGCCTTATCTCTTCTCATAACTTTTATGCCACTGTACTGTGCTTATTACTTTGAAATTACAGTGCTTTAAAATATTTGATTTTGAAACAGCATTGATGTGGTGAATTAAATTGTCTTTATTTTAGAAAACTCTGGCAAGGTCTAGAACTTGTGGAAAGCAGGAGCCTGAAGACTTATGTGTTATGATTCTGTTTGCCAGATCTCAGATTGACAACAAAGGACTTGGAGTTTTGGTTGTTTCTCATATCTCTTATAAAGAAAATGTAAATGATTTGGGCATTACATTTGCTTCTGCTTGTTTACTGCTCACGAACAGTAGATGTCGTATCCATAGATCTTGTACCAATTAGGACTGTTCTCTTTTTAAGATATCATTTTTCACTGGCTTTATGACCTTGGAGAGCATGACTATGGAGTGAAGGCCACTAAACTGACATTATAACCATTGCTGTGAAACGGGTACTTTCCTGCTGGCATCATTTAATCTTGTGCCTTTTTGGAAAGGTTGTAGTCCCCATTTAGATGTCAAGGAACATGGTGCTGTCTTATAAGTACTGATTTCTGATGACTTCTTACAGCAGGGACCCTGTCCTTTGGAGAACCTCTTTTGGGGTTCTGAGGATGGATAAAGATGATCTTCTGAACCCAAGTTCTTTTCAACACTGTGTTTCAGGAATGGACTGTTGAAAAAGACTCACTCTTAGATTACTAAATATGATAAACATGGCTGAACGGTGAGTGGTAATGCCTTTCCTTAAGAGTTGAATAACTGTGGTTGCTTTTCTGGCTCCAGATAGCTGGGGTCTGCATGTTCTGGTCGTCTTTGACTCTGCAGCTGAACTTGAGAGAAACTGTAAGAGTGACCAAGCATCATAAAAATATATATGCTTTAATCTAAAACCTGTTGGAAGAATTTGATCTGGAGCTTTGCTGAATATGTTTTAAAAATTAATACCTTCTGAAAAGATTTTCATTAGAATATTTAAAAATCTACCTGTAGGGGTACTTGCTCAGTTGGTTAAGTGTCCGACTTCGGAGCAGGTCATGATCTCATGGTCTGTGGGCTTGAGCCCCGTGTCAGGCTCTGTGCTGACAGCTTGGAGCCTGGAGCCTGCTTGGATTCTGTGTCTCCCTCTCTCTCTGCCCCTTCCCTGCTCGTACTGTCTTTCTCTCTCAAAAATAAATAAACATTAAAAAAGAAATAAAACAATTTGCCTGTAAAGCAAGAGAATTTAGTTCAGCACTTTTTTTTCTTATAAACCTGAAAATAATTGAGTAAAAAATCAAGTCTTAGTCATAGCGTACTCAAATCATTGTTTTAGAGACAGCTGTTTGGTTTATCTTTGTGTTTTGTTTTCATTTAGTCCAAGGTGAGGAGAAGTTTTAATGAAAAAATTATATATTGAAGTTTGTATCATTAAAGATGGAATTCTTTTCTTTGAAAAGATTGAAAAAGGACTTTATCCTCTATATACACCCTATTTGCGAGTTCACCAAATTACTACTTTTATCTATTTTTAGATATTTTATCTTTTTATCCTTCTAAGTGTATCCTAAATTCTTCATTTAAACACTTTCCTGATTTTATCTCACTAAATACCGGGTTTTATTATCATACTGCTTTCGCCTTTCTCAGGCTCTTCCCAATCTACTTGGTTATTCTCTCTTTTTGACCTTGTTCTTTCTGAATCCCAGACATCATCTGTTGATTACTAAGGTCTGTGCTTACAAGTCACAGTTTCCTCTTCTCTCTCACATTAATACAATCTCTGTTGCTTCTCACTCTGAAATGTTTATTAGAGTTCCATAATTTATTTTTATTCATTATTTATCATGTTTATGATGAAGTATAAGTAACTGTAAGATGAGTATAAATTAGCTGAAGTATACTCAGAATTGCCACCACAGCCAAAATAGTGGACAACAGGGGTGGCTCTTAAACTATTTCAAATCAGAAATGACAGAAGAAAGTGGATATATTTAGTAGTGGGGGGGGGGTGGCTATTGTACTATCCTCAAATATTTGAAGGATTATCATGTGGAAGAAGAATTAGCTATGTTCCACATTTCCTTAAAAGGTGTGCAAGGGGTAAATTTTAGGATATATGAATTACATCTTTAAAAAATAGTGCAAGGATCAAATGACAGGAATATGGCTTGACATATTTCATATAAAGGAAAACTTTCGAAAGTTAGAATGGTCTCAAGATACGAAGTTTTCCCGCTAGAAGCGGTGAGTTTTCTGTTACTCGAGATGCTCAGTTATGTGCTATAATAGGGCTGCTGTTGATGGGATTTAGGTGTTAGGTAGGAGACTGAATGGGATGACCTCTACATTGGACTTCTTTGATTCTGAAAGATGTACTTTTCTCAGCTCTTTAATAATATAGGGGTCGGTAAACAATAGACATGATTACGAGAGTGACCTCTCTTTTAGTTTTAAGGTTAGAACCATATTATTTAACAATTGTTATTTTTCTTCTCATGATTATCACCAATTTTTCACAGCAGGAGAAGGGTGGAGTGAAACTCCCACATCTTGAAGGCGGATATTGTATAACATTGCAAGGAGGACAGGGAAGCAATGATAAGAGTCATAAATTGCAGCTGGAAGCTTGGAACTGATTCCTTTACCCTGCAGTAGCTGAGAAAGGATTCGGCTCCAAGTTTAATGAATAATGAAACATGATCTGAAGAAATTCTATGCAAGAAATACTTTGTTGCCTGGTTCTTAAGTGACATGTAGTAACAGTATCTTCTGCCATTCAGGAGAAGCAGTTCTTCACCATCCTTCTTAGAGTTTGAGGTGATCAGGATTTGCTTGAAAGGTCTAGTTTAATTACAGGTTAATTTGATACATGTTGGTGGTCTGTGGTCATTGCAGAGCAGATGCTGAAAAGCACTGGCTTTAAGCCTGAACTTTTTATTTTAAACCAGGGGTGCCTGGTTGGCTCAGGTGGTTAAACGTCTGACTTCAGCTCAGGTCATAATCTCATGGTTCATGAGTTTGAGCCCCACATCGGGCTCTCTGCTGTCACCACAGAGCCCTCTTCAGATCTTCTGCCCCCTTCTCTCTCTGCCCCTCTCCTGCACGTGAGCTTGTGCTCTCACTCTCTCTCAAAAGTAAATAAACACTAAGAAAAAAAAAAAAAGAGTTGGGACATTTTCCTCAAAGTATTGCTGATTGTATTATGAAATGAAACATTACCTTGAGAATAATGGAATCTTTTTTTTTTAATTTTAATGTTTATTTATTTTTGAGTGAGGGGAATGGCAGAGAGGGAGACACAGAATCAGAAGCAGACTCCAGGCTCTGGGCTGTCAGCACAGAGCCCGAAGTGGGGCTTGAACTCACAAATCACGAGATCATGACCTGAGCAGAAGCTGATGCTTAACCAACTGAGTCACCCAGGTGTCCCAGAATCTTCTTGGTAGAAAGGACCTCAGAAGACACTTGATCCAATCTCCTTGTTCGTTCTTTCTTTCTTTCTTTCTTTCTTTCTTTCTTTCTTTCTTTCTTTCTTTCTTTCTTTCTTTCTTTCTTTCTTTCTTTCTTTCTTTCTTTTTCTTTCTTTCTTTTTTATTTCTAGGAGAGAGAGAGACAGTGTGAGCAGGGGAGGGTCAGAGAGAGAGGGAGTCACAGACTGAAACAGGCTCCAGGCTCTGAGCTGGCAGCACAGAGCCCGACGCGGAGCTTGAACCCACAAACCGCGAGATCATGACCTAAGCGAAAGTCGGACGCTTAACCGACTAAGCGACCCAGGCGCCCCTCTCCTTGTTCTTTCTGAGGAACTCAACTAATTGGTAAATGAGACTGGCAAGTGGTGTGTTTGCCACATTCAGTAGTGATATTTTTAGAAACTATTATTTTTTCAATACATTGCAACTTTTAGGAAGACTGCTTGCTTTTTTTGTTGTTGTTGTTTATTTGTTTATTTTTGAGACACAGAGCACAAGTGTGGGAGGGGCAGAGAGACAGAGGGAGGTACAGAATCCCAAGCAGGTTCCATGCTCTGAGCTGTCAGCTCAGATCCCAATGTAAGGCTCCAACTCACAAACTTCAAGATCATGACCTGAGCCATAGTCAAATGCTTAACTGACTGAGCCACCCAGGCACCCCCTGCTTACTTATATCTTATTAATTAAATCTACTATGAAAAATGTGTTTACAAAACAGGAGAGACTATAGCTGAGTTTATAGTAATTCTTCCTATGTAACCAGAATAGAAGAGATTACTGAAAATTCACAAAACATCTTTTCTGGAATATTATCATTGAACAGAAACAGCCTCGACTTGTCATCCTGATAGGTAATTGAAACCTGGTAGCCTTAACTTCTATATCGAACTCACTTCCCTTAGACAAGATGTTTACTCTGTGACATTCAGTTCAGTTTCTTGGGTTGTATACTTGGCATTGTGCCAGATCCAGTAGAATGAGCCTTTGGTCATTAAACAGCAATAGATGAGATTGGCTGTGTGAGAACTAGAAAAATGGAGAAGTTAAGAGATTTGTCACTAGGGTAATTCAGTCCTTGTATTTATATGTGCAAATAGCAGTGTATATTATACTGAAGAAATACCTAGACTAAAGATGTTATTATACCTTGTAACAACTGTAAATTTTTTTTTCTTTCTTGTAAAAGAAGATTAGAGCTCAAAAATTTAATCAGTGGAACAGGCAAGCAGATTACTAGGCTATACCTACCTTGACCCTCAGCCTTATGGAGAATCAAAATACATTCTGTTTTATCTAAACACCAAAACCTTATATAAAATGCTGAGAGAGAGAGAGAGAGTACAAGTATGTACATAACTATTCTTTCATATTTGCAAACTTTAGAGCCCAGGGAGCCTGGGGCCTGTGGATAGGCACACCAGGAAAAGACCTTTGTTCATCACAGACTTGGAGAGCTACTAGGCCCCAGCATACCATAAACCTTGGAAATGAACATTGCTGTGCTTGTGTTTGGTTTTCTCCCTCTTGTTTTCTCCAGAGGTATTTTTGTCCTGGGTCTAGGAAAAGACAAGTTAGGCTAGAAAATAACTCAATTTCTTTTCTTTCTAATTAGGCCAGAAAATAAGTTAAAATGAATGAATTTTTAATAATGTGCCATTTTTTTTTGATGAATTTGTTCTCATTAGGTGGGTAGATACCTACAAAGTGCCAAAAGGATAGTGCTTACCCAGTTGGTAAAACATAAACTGTGTTAAAAACAACTACCAAAGAACATACCTCCAACTTGCTTCAGGCAGACCACATACATACCTCAGGACAGTTTAGAATTTGTAGGGCATATGCCTCCCTGGAGGGTCAAAACTGACCCTGTAAATATTTCTGTAAATATGTTAACCACCTTTTCAAAGGTTTAAAGCATTTCCATGAATTAACAGGCTGAAAACAACCTCCTTTCATATAGGAAGTGAAGCATTAGAATGGAACTCTGTTATAAGTCCTGTTTCTTGTCTAAGGGAAGGGTCCAGTAGAGGCAGAGCACAAATGCATCCAGGTTAACCAGGGGAGTAGGGTTAAACCTTGGATTCCTGATGTTGTCAGTAGGTGTTATATGACTTTGAAATTTAGAGACTTGTTTCTGAGCTAAAGCATTTCTTCCCATAATTAGATGTTTACTGGTGCCAGGCTTTGAACTTTTAATGTAGCAGATGTTGCCAAAGTTTCTGATTGTCTTTCTGGGTGTCTTTAGGATTGTTTTGCTGGATCCCAGTGGAAAATGGATTTCTAGGCCCACAAGGCTGTTCCTCTGTTACACAGCAGGGCCAGGCTCTTCCCCATCTGTCTCAATCATAGATTTCCCCCTGAAATTCAGGAAAACGTTTGCCGTGCTAAGTCATTAACAACTGTTTCAAAACAGTCTGATTTCTAACAGTTGGTGCATGCGGAGATACCTAATTGAAATAATTCCAGTCTCGTTAATAAGATAAGTGTGTTTTCTAGTTGCTGTGGGATTATTGCTATCAAATATAGAGGGCATGAGGCTTGGTTGAGTGAATTATGCTTGTATTCCAGTTCCTTTACCAATTTCATTGTGATTTAATAGTTTAAGGAGGGCACTTTTTGGGATGAGCACTGGGTGTTATAGGTAAGTGATGAATCACTAAATTCTACTCCTGAAATCATTGCTATACTATATGTTAACTAACTTGGATTTAAATAAAACTAAACATTAAAAAATAGTTGAAGTCCTTATTTTATTTTCTTATATTTTCATTTCAATGAATGGAAGAGGCAACTGGAGAAGTGTTATGACCAGGAATACTAACAACAGATGGAGTACTTACAAATTCCAGAGTGGACTGAGCTAGCCAGAGAAGCTCACAAATATTGAAATGCTAGTACATGGTGAAATAACCTTTTGTCTGAATTATCTACCATCACTGTCTTTTCCATAAGTCCCTCAATTGAAATTGATTTCTTCCTTCTCTGAATTCCCAGAGTGCTTTCTCTGTATCCTCTTTCTGCTTTGTGCTGTAGCTTTTTGTATAAACATGTTGTATAAATCCTTTCCCTTAAGGGCAGGCTCTATGACCACTCTCTGGTCTCCCATAGAGCCTAGTGCGATGGCTGGCATATTGTGGTTTACTCAGTAACGTTTGTTGACAGAATGGACAACAGAAAGAAATAACATCTTACCATAGAGTTTAATCTATTTTATATAATCATATTCCTTGTCTTGGGAAGGGACTGAAAACCTGTTTTTAGGCATACAGTGATGTTTTTATTTTAAAAATCTCAAAAACACTAAGTCAAGATCATTTTAAGAAGTACTTTTGCATGCTGAATTTTAGAGAAGAAACTGACACGATCCTCTTAACAGAATCACCAAAACCTTGCAGGCTGAATACTATCAAGCCTCTTAAAGAAAACTCAGTTTGAAGATAGAATTCTTCATTCATCAGTGATAGCTCTGTCCTGTTCTGACAGCACATACTATTAAATGGTAAACTAACTGGCAAACAGAAAAACCTGCCATGCATTTGAGGAAGAATTAGAAAGTAAAATAATTGGTCGAGCCCTGCTTTGATCAGTCACTGCTCATTCCAGCCCTTGTATGAGTCTGAAAATAAATGCTACAACTGCTCTTCTACACTTGTCTGACCCTTGGTGTGGTGATCATTCTCATTCTCATTTCCCGAGACCCCATCTTCCTTAAAGTTCTGTCCTCCCTCGATAATTCTCATAAAACGAACATTAGGATTTTGGCAGCTAATGATACTGCCACTGTTAATGTTACTGAAACAAGTCCTATAGAGACACTTGAGAAGATAGGAGAAAGGAAATCAGGGGTGAGTGGGAGAGAGGTAGTAGAGAGGGAGGAGACCGGAGGTGAGGCGCTGGGGTGTGGGCTGAGTGAGAAGCTGTAGAGGGAACGGGCTGGGATGACTAGTAGGCCAGTGCCTTGGAAAGGGTAGCCGACATCTCTAAAACAGTGGTCCACATCTGCCAACAACATCATTTCCTTTTTTGTGTATTTGTCTTAAAAAAGCAATACATATATTCTGGGGTTTTTTTCCCCCATCTTATTTGTATTCAGGTTGTCTTTTTATTAGTGGTTGTGTGTCTTTGCCTCTGGAGCCTGTCATTTTAGAAGCAGAGGGATCAAAAGATAATCCAGTCACATGAAGATGGAAGCTTGTTACTTCAGCTTTTTGGGCAGATGTTTCTTTACTTAAAAAAAAATCTGTCTTTCCGATTGCCTTTCCAGCTCTGACTGACCTTCTCAGACCTGTGGTGTGAATGGCCACAGAGATTGTTCTTATGACAAAATGAGACCCATCACTGCTTTGAAACACACAAAACTGTTTGTTCACCACTTTTGGCAAGAAGCCAAGTAAAACCTGTCTCGTGCTCTCCTGTAGCCTCTTACACTCTTGTTATATGTAAAGCAGAAGAAATAGGGCATTTGTGAGAGAGGATGCTATTTACGGTCAGCTTCGATCAGCTGCCGAGTATGTTGGGAGGCAAAGAGGCCCCTGTTTATCACTGTTCCTCAAGCAGTTGGGGAAAGTAGGTGGAGGAAGGGCAAAATAGGCCTTCATGGAGACAGCGAGACAGCTGACTTGGGATGGTATCTGTACAAAAGGCCTAAGACAGGATGTAACATGGTAAATGTTTCCCAAACTTTGACTTGAGAACCTGGTGACATGTCTGACAAGGGGTCAGGGTAATTGTCCACTTAATAAGTTGAACAGTCACGTGGAATCCATCTGTCCATTCACTACCACACCCCTTTTGGACTTTAGTATCACAAATATTATAAGAAGGTAGCAGCTTTATTCATAACCAGATAGTCTGTGGGTAAAACAAAATGGTTCAGGGGCCAGTTGTTTTTCCACGTGTCAGTCTTGCAGTAGTCATGCTAGGGGTTTGGCCAGTAACATGAGACAAAGAGCAAGTAGCAAAGAGCCAGTAGCAAAGAGCCCGTAGCAAAGAGCCAGTAGCAAAGAGCAAAGACTGTGATCTGTGTTCCTTCTGGTAAGTCTGGGAAGAGTCCTTTGGAGACTTTTGTGTATATGTCTTGGTTTGCTTAATGAACAGACTGATGTACAGTTAAGAGATATAAATCACATTATCTATAACCTTTGAGACTGACTACTTCCATAGGTTAAATTACTTCCATAGGTTGGGAGATTGTATAGAAGTTGTACAGATCACTTACTAGTCTGTGACCTGACTAGTTGTGAATAATTAGAATATCTGAAATCTTCGTTGTAAGAGCATGATTGGAGATAAAACTTTTGAACTTCATTTCCAGTTTCACAAATGGAGCCGAAACAAAGCATAGACGAAATGGAGGAAATTTGTCAACACTAATGATAATAACAGCTACCATTTACTGAGTTCCTCCTGTGTGCTAGGCGCTGTGCTGACATCATTACCTACTCCACATCCTAACGATACTGCAAGAGGATTTTAGAATGACTGTTTTACAGGGAAGGAAACCAAGTCTAAGACTGGGTCAATAACTTGCCGACAGTCATGGAATTCGTAATTAGTGATCTGGGACTGAACCTGGATCCGTCTGACACAGGTGTGCTGCACAATTTCTATAGTTGTATGCTTTAAGAGGAAGAAAAGAATTACAGACAGGCTGACAAAGAAGTACTGGCAAAAGTTCTAAGGCATAGAAGCCCAGGAAGGAGAGCTTTCAACACATTATCAAAGATCACAAACCAATAACATGTGATGATCAGAATGAATTATGGAGTGAGTTACTTAACTAACACTCCAGAGTAATTTCAGGTAAAGGAGAGTATTAATAGCTCTTAATTTTGCATTTGCCATCACAGGATTTTTAATAATCTTCTATGCTTTAAAAATGACAGTGCTTGTAAGCCCAGTGTCTCCTGTCACCACATTAGGCATTATTCAGTGCGGATACCAGGAACTTATTTTTTCTTCCTTCATCCATCTACTGCTCCTACTGAAAACAGATGTTCCCCTAAGCCTCCCATCCCAATGCTTCTCCTGACAAGTTCGTGTAAAGTGGTGGTATTGTGATTGTGCTTCCTACTGTACCATTTCAGGGGTTAAGCAGAAGACTTTAGTCTCCAGTGCATCAGTGTTTTTAGATAGATGTACTTTTAGGAAGCCCACATTTAAGTGTAATTAGTATTGAAATCAGACTTTAAATTTGGACTGAGGGTAGAGGAACTTGACCAGTAAGCAGATGGGTGGGACATCTTGGACTTTTATGTAAGAAAGGGGTCAATTAGAAAACCCTGTGTCTGAAACATGGCAGCTGTGAATTAAATGCACAGATCTTTCCCAAAAGTTAATATGTAGGTTTGGCACTGTAGATCAGTAAATTAGTTGGTTTTTGTCTATGCTTTGCTCTGAGTCTGATGGTTTAGTTTGTTTAGTGGATGACTGATCTTCCTTAGGAGACTTGAGCCTGTTGAGAATATTGGTTGAACTGGGTAAAGTGGGAAGTTGTCAGTGGTGGCTCTTCTTCTTCTTGTCTTAAGGATATTTGATGATTTAAAGATTCTATTGATATACTAATAAAGAGACTGTGCTGATTTGCTAATAATTATCTTGACATCAGGGCTGTATGACATACATGTTTATTGGTCAGCACTGAGCTTGGCACATTGGGGATTTCAACAAATACTTGGGAATGAATGAAGGAGTACAAATAGATTTCTGAATTTGAATTCTCTCAATTTCTTTTAGGCATATTTGAAAGCTTTGGATGTTATGTTATTTTGGACATATTGCCTGAGTAATCACTTAGTGAGCAATAACCCTGTTGCTGCTAATATAAGGCAGTGCCTTTAGGGAAAGGGTCAACTCAGCCGTTAAATATTTGCTTACTGGTTCCTCGACTGGCTGTAATATGCCTTTAAATTTTCCTTTTATTTCCCCTTCTCTCTGGATCTCTACCAAACTAACTTTCTGTTTTCTTTTTAGACTGTAAACTATTCTGTGTTATCTTTCCTAACCCACTGAGACACCCAGGCGTCCCTCTGTGTTATCTTTCTTATCAGACCTCCCTGATCCCCACTTTCCTGCCCTTACTGCTTCTATATTCTTTCTCAGCTCAAATATAAACAAGAATTAAAGAGGCTGAAACATTAAAGTTTTTTAAAAACTTATTTTACTTTTGAGAGAGAGAGAGAGCATGAGCAGGGGAGGGGCATAGAGAGAGGTGGGGAGAGAAAAAACTCCAACAGGCTCTGTGCTGTCAACATAGAGCCCTACACGGGGCTCAATCTCACGAACTGCGAGATCATGATCTGAGCCGAAATCAGAATTGGATACTTAATCAACTGAGCACCCAGGTACCCCTGAAACATTAATTTAAAATAAAAATAAGGGGCACCTGGGTGGCTCAGTCAGTAGAGCATGCAACCCTTGATCTCGGGGTGTAGAGATTACTTAAAAATAAAATCTTAAAAAACAATAAGAAAATGTCTGCCTTTTCAGTGTTCAAATATGTATGTGTATTTTTAAAAATGTTTCAGTCTGGGAGTTGAAGAAGTTAGATGGGATCTCATTGGATTTCTTATGTACACATGCTTGTTTAAAATATAGGAGCCTGAGCCAGTAATACAAGAAATATATTAATAAGTAGCTTGGGGAGTGGTCACTTCTGCTTTTACCATCTGGGCTATCCTAAATATTTTGGACAGTATTTGCATACTGAATCACAAATTCATTTAGATCTTCTCTACCATTCTGGATGATAGAGCTTCTGACTCAAAGGTTCTGTTTCTTTCAGACTGAGGATGAGTTGCTTACTAACTCAGAAGTTTTTCCTTTGCATTAAGCTCTCTATGTGTATGATGAGGAGATGTTTTCAAGTGTGAGGTGGTGGTATTGCTGCTGCTACTGCTGCTATTACTACTATATATAAGTACATTGGGGCTCAGGGGAGGAGTCCTGGCAGAAAGACTTCCCTTGACAAAGGGAAGAAGGTAGGTCATACATGGTTTGGGAGAGATAGCTTAAAGTAAAAATTGGCTGATGATGATACTAATTTGGACAAGCCAGCCAGGGTCCGTGTGAGAGAACTGAATTGGGGCTGGGCATTAGATGAGATGGAAACTTACTGAGATAGAAAGGTGAAGACTTTAAAAACCAGTCTGCAGAAGAGTATGTGCCATATAAGGCTTTTTTCATGAAAACATGCATGCAAGTGTGTGTACATGGGCCAAAGGAAAAGACCTAATAAGATATACCTGAAGATGTTAACAGGGCTTTCTCTGGATGATGGGAATGTGAAGTGTTTATATATTTTTTTCTCATTGTCATTCTCTAATTTCCTACAGTGCACATGCTTCCATTATTATTATAGAAAGGTGTTAGGAAAATTGGCTGTTGAAAAGGAATATCTGGTAGACTCTCCTTTTGGTTGTAGATGAGAAGATGGCTGTTGGTATGGGGCCAGGTGAGGCAAGACAAGGGACCGAGTGCCTGTCGGCTTACATACAGTGACTTTGATAATACAAAACATCACGAATAAAAAACTTCTTATCTTCTAAGTGATAGTATTTAAGGTAAATTCATCAACTTTTGTGATTATGAGAAATTTACCTTCCTCGTTATGTTTCAGAACGGTAATAAAATTAGTTTCTCTTACAAGTGTATACACAGATTATAATGGAAAGAGCTCAGAAATGAGCTGGGTGGCTGGGGAAGCCAGGCTGGGATTTAAATTTTACAGAGATAATGCCGAGTTCATGGTATTAAGAGTTTGGCAGAAATCCCCAGGAGTTAAGAAATTTCAAACAAAGGCTGACAGGAGACAGTTGGCTGGAAAATGAAAAAGTCTGGTAGAGTTGAAGTGTATCATATATTAGGATCATCAGCAATGCAATTAATTTTCATTGCCAAATCACTAAAGTTAGAAATTAAAAATAAAAGAAACACATTGGCTTCTTTAGTTGACATTGAAGCTTAAAAACTCACATTAAAATTTTTTTTAACATTTATTTATTTTTGAGAGACAGATACAGAGCACAAGTGGGTAGAGGGAAGGGAGACACAGAATTTGAAGCAGGCTCTGGGTTGTCAGCACAGAGCCCGATGCAGGCTTGAACCCACAGACCTCAAGATCATGACCTCAGCCACAGTTGGATGCTCAACCGGCTGAGTCACCCGGGTGCCCCCAAAACAACATTACTTTTGAACCAGCTATTGCAGTCCTGTTTTCTTTTTTCTTAAAAAAATTTTTAGTGTTTTATTTATTTCTAAGAGAGAGAGAGAGGCAGCATGAGCAGGGGAGGGTCAGAGAGAGAAGGAGACACAGAATGTGAAGCAGGCTCCAGGCTCTGAGCTGTCAGCACAGAGCCCGACGCGGAGCTCGAACCCACGAACCGTGAGGTCATGACCTGAGCTGAAGTTGGATGCTTAACCAACTGAGCCACCCAGGTGCCCCTGCAGTCCTGTTTTCCAAATTGAAATAGGAAGAGAGACATAGAAAGGATAAACTGTAAATTAGGAGAAGGAATGATGGCAAAAGGCTGGAGATACTCAGGTGGCAGGGAAGTCCTGTGTATTCTGAGAAAAATGTTATGAAGCTGCACCTTAATTGGGAAGTAGGTTCCAAAGTTAGCACCTAAAGTGAAAACTACAATAGTCAAAATGACCTTGAAAAATCCCTCCAAAAATTCCATGTTAAAGATCCGTAAATTCAATATAGCAGATTTTTCCTCCAGTGTTAGAACAAAGCAACATTTCTTTGGTTGAGCCCCAAATGTACTTGGCTTGTATTTATGGGCATGATGTTTAGGGAGAAGTAATGCTTTATACACTAAAACCACCCTCAGCATGGCAGTGTTCACCCCAGGGGAGGATCATAGAAACTGAGGCTGGCTGAAAGGGGAGCACATTTATAACTTTCATCCCTTAATTTATGTCCACATTTACATTTCTTGTTCCCAGAGTTCCCTCTCCTCATCCCTCCATATTCATTCTCTCTCTCTGCCTCCTACCCAACCTCTCCTTTCTCCCACACCTCCCTCCTCTGTCATCTTTCTTTCCTCCCCCCACCCCCCATCTCTCCAGAGCACACATGGGCTATAGCCACTTGGGCTTCCTGGTTCTCAGGATGACCATTTGAGGCACTTACCAAATCCTCTGTGGTTTGATATAGGGTGGGGACTGATGTTCTAGCCTGACAGGGTTTACACTGTACCTTATGTAACACCTTTGTTTCTGGAGCCATTTTAGTCCTGGGGCCATCTTGTAGATGGCGTCTGAACTGGGCTTCCAGGGCATCCAGTCTGGTATAGGCACCTTTAAGATATTCGGGCTGGGGCATCTAGGTGGCTCAGTTGATTAAACATTTGATCTCGGCTCAAGTCATGATCTCACGGTTCAGGAGTTTGAGCCCCACATCAGGCTCTGTGCTGACAGGTTGAGCCTGGTGCCTGCTTCAGATTCTGTGTCTCCCTCTCCTTCTACCCCTCCCCCACTCACACTCTGTCTCACTCTCTCAAAAATAAACATTAAAAAAAGATATTTGGGCTGTGTTCACAAATTCTGAGGATGCGTGAGATTCTAGGGATTAATTTTGAGGCTACTTGAGACTTGGGACGTACCCAGCCATCTTGGACTAAAAGCCCTCTGGAGTATTAAAAGGAGTCTTTTCCAAAATGAAATTCATGTGACCGGAATTTCCTTTGTACAGTCTGAGAGAGCGAATTTTATAATAGAAGGAGCCCTGGATGAAAGATGGGAAACTTGGTTCTTTACCACGACTTACTCGTTATGATCTTCGGTCATTGTTTCTCAGCTTTTTATGTTTGTGGCATATGGACTTTTGGAGCCTGTAAAAGCATCCTTGGTTGGTATATATTTTTTGGTCACTTTTTCGGCGCTGTTTTTCTGTTAGAGCTGTTCACTGCCTGGCTGAGCGCTCTCATATAATTATGATGCAACGGTATTTGTGGTTTCATTAAATGCACTCTTTGGCACTAGCTTTGCGGTGTAGTACTTGTCTTGCCTCCTATTCATAGCACGTCTGAACGCCGAATTCGTGCTTTCATTTGTTAAGAAGGGATAGTAGGAACTGCCTTACCTACCTCAGGCCTTTTGTGAGGATCAGTGAGCTATAAAGGGATGCACAATTTTTATAAGACTTTTATGAGGTTATGAAGGGCTACAGAACTGTAGGCGTTTTTGTTAGATTTTTGTTTGTTCTCTTGCCTCTTTGCCTTACTGGACAGTAAGATTATTGGAACCAGGGACTAGACTTTTTTCTTTACTTTCTCCCAGTATGTGGCTCGATGTTTGTCATATAAAAACTAGCCAATAAATATTCATTGAGTTGAAATCTCAAATTATTTTTATTCCTAATATTGGATTGGCGTCCTACATAGCCAAGCTCCTCTGTGCAAAGTGGAATGAGGAGTGCAGAGACCCAGCTGTGAACTCGTAGATCTCCTCCTGTGCACAGAGACACAAGCAAGGAGAGTCAGTGGCACTTTGGGTGGGTTTGGATGTGGAGCAGAGACAAAAAGACAATCTTGGATTTAGGTGCCCTCTTTTGAGAAGCATTCTTCCTGAATGTAGTCAGCTGGGTTTTCGCATGGCTGCTGTGTGCAAACAAGTGGAGTACAGCATTTTGTTTAGTCTGGTTTGCAATGTTCTGAGTGGTTTTTATTATTATAGTATGTCTATTGGAGGCTCTTCCACAGCCTTATAGATTTCATTTTCTTTAATTGGGATGGGGAGGGAGAGAGAACAGCATTTACTTGGCATTCTTGCCTTTTAGAGCTGTGGGTTATTGATTCAGGGGCCTAGAATAGTAATGCTTGGAAGTAAAGGTTCCCTTGGGAGCACCAATGTTAAAGGGCAAAGGGAAAATGATTAGAATTTAAATCTCCAGACTCCACTGAATTTGTGGCTTCATTAAAAAAGGGGGGGAGGAGGAAATGATCTGGGCTGCTGCTGTAGGCTTTGTTTAACACTTGCATCCACAAACTGATAACTCAGAATTACAGCCTTTACAAGTTGAGCCATGTGACCACGTGTGAACAGCCAGGCGGTGGGCACACTGCTTTTACTGCCAGACATCATATTGGGCCATGCTCAGTTAGGGCCAATCAATTCTGGGAAAATATCTCTTATTTTCTAAGGGGGTATGTAACCTTTGGCTTTGACTTTCTTTGAGCTAGTGAAATCTTTTCTGCCTGTTTGTGGAACATGTAATCACCAAATTACACACATACTTTGTTCTTTGATGTGTCACTCTAGAAATTCTGCTTCCCCCAAGTCAGGTTTTCTTTCCAGACTATTTATCCGATACCTAGTATTGCTACTTCAAATAGTACATTCACTAGCTTGTCTATTAGCAGAGGGGAGCAATGAGAATAATGGGAAGAACATTAGACTATAATGACAAATAGGTCTGTCACCAAACAGCTGTGTGACCTTGGACAAATCACTTAACTTCTCTGAGCATCAATTCCTTTGTGCTTAAAGTAGAGGACTTAGATTAATGACTTCTGGTTTCCTTGAACTTGGAAATTTCGTCATTCGGTGAAATATAGTCTTGTTAATCTTTCAACTTTCACCTAGTCAGAAGAGTAATGTTTATTCTTTTTGGGGGAGAATCTATGCTTTCCTGGTAGAGAGATCCTGTCGTGTGAGTGGTTAAGACTATGGGCTCTGGAGCTAGAAGGTCTGGGATAGAATCTTTGCTTTGCAATTTACTGGGTGATACTTAATTGGTCAATTATTTCATCTCTTTGTTTCAGTTTCCTCATCTATAAAATGGTGATATCAATAATGCTCACTTCCTAAGATTGGTAAAGGTTAAATTAGGCAATATGCATATTACAGTGCCTGGCACGTAGTAACTGTGACTGTTCATTGGTTGTTTTCCCAATGAATTTGCTTTCTGATGATTCTCTTTCAACAGATGTTTAATATAGCATATATTTTCTTAGCACATCCCAATAGATGGAAAAGGCTGCCAAAATTGTTTAGAGTTTCAAGGGAATGTCATCTTGTTTTTATTTTTGGGAGAGACAGAGACAGAGTGCGAGCAGGGGAGGGGCAGAGAGAGATGGGAACACAGAATCTGAAGCAGGCTCCAGGCTCTGAGAACAGAGCCCATCAAGGGAATGTCATCTTGGTGTTAGGAATACAGACCACTTTATAAGAAGAAAATAGAACTGACTAAATACAGTCACTGAATTAGCATACACAGTTCAGAAATCTGCAAAAAATTTCCTTTTGATGATATTTTACATTTCAAAATCTACTTTAAAATCATTTTTTCAAGCTGTAAAAAAGGGAACTGTGGTACTCAAGAATTAGCAGAGCTGTTAATTCTAGCATTGTGGCCTTAGACCAGTCACTTCCCCGCTGTAGGATTAGAAAGTGAGTGGAAATGAGGTGGTTGGAATATCTGATCTTGAAGGTCCTTTAAAGCTGATATTTTAGAATTCTAGAACTTAGGGCCTAAGAGCATACCTTGAAGGTTGGGGGGCACCTGGGTGGCCCAGTTGGTTGAGCATCCAACTCTTGATTTTGGGTCAGGTCATGATCCCAGGGTCACTGATCAAACCCTGTGTTGGGCTTCGTGATGAACACGGATGGAGCCTATTTAAGATTCTCCTTTTCCCATGGCCCCTCTCCCCTGCTTGCACACTTTCTCTTTAAAAAATAAAATAAAATAAAATAAATAAATAAAAATAACTCAAAGGTGGATTTTTTTTTGTCTGTATGAGTTACAGTTGTGAATATTTTTCAGATTCTAAGAAATATGAAATTTATCAGTGCCTTTCTTGATTTTGCCTGCTTTAATGAAAGATGAGTCACAATTCATATCCAAATGGTGATTAGGCCTTGGGTACATGGTGTTTAAAAATGTTGCTTTTGTTTGAATATATTTTATAATGTAAATAATTTGGTTGAGCAGCATATGTCAGTGACGACATAGCCCCACAAGGACGTGGGTGTTGTTTACACAAGGTTCATATAAATACACAATAACAATGAATATTGGGATTGTTGCTGTTTTATAAAGGAAAATGTTTTCTGGCACTGCAACTGCCTCCCTGAAGAATAAAGGGAAAAAGAAGGAAGATTGATTTGCTTTATAAAAAAAAAAAAAGTATAGTAGATATTTGTGTGTGTTAAAAACAAATCCTGTTGCAGTATCCTTGAAAATATGCACATACATGTACCCATCTCTAAATTGGGTTAAAGCAGCATTGTCAGACCTGACTGGGGTTATAGTACACTGTACTTGTCAGCTCCAAGTTTTTCAGCTGAAACTCAAGTCCTTGCCTGGGCACCTGAAATTAAAAATTAAAGCATGGAGACTTTTGCCTAAAATGGTATGCCGGTTATTCATCTTGTTGACAAGAAGTAGATCATTTAAGCAGCTGGTTCATGAGGAGTCGTAGTTAATGTTACAGCTCCAGTATGTTTCTGACTATTCTGAGGAGAAGAGAGACAAAATATTGAGCAACCGGGGACAATATAATATCCCGAACGCTGCATTATTGAAATTCTGTGTGTTCTACATGCTATAGGTTTCATGAAAACAAAGCAAGAGACCACTCTCATTAAGGAGATTGGGCAGTAGCCCAAGCAGCTGTGAAAGTGAATAGAACACAGCCCCTGTTTGTCTCGGCTTTTCCATTCATTTTGTCCAGAAGTTTAGCATCACCAAGCAGAGAGGTCACAGTGATTATTGGGGTAGGAGAGTCATACTGATATTGTTGCAGATTAGATTTTTTATGAAAGTAAGTTGAATCTTGTATCAGCTGAAACTGTCTAGGTAGTGATTTGGGTATGAGGAATAAAAACCGTAGTAGGGAAGGACTCCTTATGTGGGGCTGAGGAGTTTTCGGAACCCCACAATTTAGATTTGAGATTTGAGATCATGAGAACAGTGGTAAAATACAATGTCTTTAGTTGTTTTCAAAATTAAATATAATAAACTTTAAGTGTTATATCCAAGGCACTGTGTTAGTGACTTTGGATAAAAAGGCGTTTTGCTATAATATATATACATTCTACAAAGTTGTACACTAAAAATAATAAGGTTTAAGGGAAAAAAATAAAGGTAAGTGTAGACTATTTAAAAAAAAATCTATGCAACTCTGAACCATGGAACCAAAAAAACAATAGCTTTGTAGCCCAGGCAGGCAGCTCAGCATGGGGGAAAGTTGCCATAGATATTTAAAATGTACAAAAAAAAAAAAAAAAAGAATAAAAAATACTGACTTGCAGAAGTGTGAGATGATGCATTTGAAAGTGGAGCCCTGAGCCAATGGTGGGCACAGGAGGTAAGACTTGTCCTGAGATGAGAACAAGAAATTACACCTCTCTTAGCCTTGTGTTCAAGCATTTCCTTTTCATTTTTCTTAAATGGAGCAAAAGTCATGTCTGCGTAGCGGCCTAGCTGAAGCCATTTTATTTTTCCTTCTGAAAGTTATAATTCTAGTCTACTCTTCCAGCTCCTCTTGTGTAAGAGAAAAAAATCACATATGAACCAATATGACTTCAATATTCTATTGACATGAGCTAAGTGGTTCTATAGAAACCTGGGTTATTGCAGAACAGACTGTAAAAGAGCTAGATATGGACTCTACCTATGTGCAGTTGATCATCTAGTTGAGAATATGAGAAGTAAAGTTACAGGATGAAAGGTTTAAAAATGGCTCAAGAAAATACTGCAAGAAATAACAGAATGTAGTTTATGATTATCAAATGACTAAAGTTATGGGTTGCCGGAGGGGATAGGGCTGGAGGGTAGGTAAAATAGGTGAAGGAGATTAAAGAGAATACTCACCATGATGAGCACTGAGTAATATACAGAATTGTTGAATCATGATATTGTTGAATATAACAATCTCTATGTTAACTATACTGGAATTTTTAAAAAAAACTTAATAAAAACATTAAATTAATGCTTCTGAGGAGTTCTACAATATTTAAGATTCTATAGCTATGAGATTGTCAGTGTTTTTTCTCCCTCATACTTCTTCTCTTTCACGCCAAGGCATATTTTAAAAAGCTTTCAGTGAAGAGTCCTTTCTAGAGTCATAGTGTAGAGAGAATACTTATATCTGACTCAGTACCCATTCAAAGATAAATAATTTAGAGATGCATCTTTAGCTTTCTCTTCTAGCTCAGAGTAACTTCTGATTGTATGGATCAGGAAATTGAAGTCAATAGTTTTTCCGAACACCAAGTATTGCATAGCGCTGTGCTAATTGCTGAGATATGGTTCCTGCCCATCAAGAGGGAGTGGGGAAAGAGGCATAAACAAAGTAACATGGAAGTGTAGGAGAAAGAGAGATAAATGCCAACTGATAAAACTGTGGACATCTTCTTGTAAAAAATGGAATTTGAGCAGGGCTTAGAAGGAGGGCAAGACTTTGGCAGACTCTACTGGAAGAAAAAAGTACTTTTGGAGCAAAGAATACACATAGGAAAATGCTGAATGTGATCGGAAATAGTGAGTAGAATTGTGGGAGGAGTAAAGTTTGTGTGGGGGCTCATTGATGGGGGTGTTTAGTAAAAGATAAAGTTGGAAAAGCAGAGTGGAGTCAAATTGTGGAAGTCTTTGGATGCCAGACTCAAGAATTTGATTTATTCTGGAGCATCTGGGTGGCTCAGGTGGTTGAGCATCTGACTCTTGATTTTGGCTCAGGTCATGGTCCCAGGGTCATGGAATTGAGCGGCAATGAGAGAGATTCTCTCTCCTCCCCTGCTCATGTGCTCTCCGGCTGTCAGTCTTAAGAAAGAAAGAAAGAGAAAGAAAGAAAGAAGGAAAGAAAGAAAGAAAGAAAGGAAGGAAGGAAGGAAGGAAGGAAGGACAGGAGGAAAGGAGGAAAGGAGGAAAGGAAGGAAGGAAGGAAGGAGAGAAAGAAAAAGACTTTGATTTATTCTATATATAGTGGTAAGCCAGTTAAAGTTTTGAGCCAGGGAATACATGATCAGAGTTCAGAAAGGAAAGAAAAAGCATCATAGTTAAGTGCCTACCATGTGCACTGCTACTAACCTCATATACCTTATATTCTTATTTATTCCTCATAATAATCCTAAAAAGTAGCTATTCTGTGTATGGTGGAATTATATGGGAACTTTTCTTATCTTTTGTTCAGTCTTGGACCTAAAACTGTTTCTAAAAGGTAAGGTAAAGTGTAGGTGTTATTCATGGCCCATTTAGAATGGTGATCCTAATATGTTAGAAGAAAGAAAAAAAAAAGGTTAGATGTGTCCATGAAAGTCAGTGAACAGAGAAGCCTGGGAAAGGCATGTTCAGCAGCTATCAGAGGTTCCCTCTGTGGAGGGAAGTGAGATTGGGGGTGGTGTTACTGTTACTTGTTACTTATAGACTTACTTATTATTTGAAGCTTTACTAAAATGTACTCATGTGTTTAACGTTTTAAAACAATATAGTTAAAAAAAAAGAGCAAATTTAATCTCTGTTCACAGGTAAGCAAACTGAAACCCTGAAAAGATTTGTTCAAGTTCACATATCTGGTAATCAACTGCTCAAGGAAAGCCGATACCTGTCTTATTTTTGAGGTCTGTCATCTTCACATTAGGAAGTATACGAGATGAGAGGTTGGTTGGATGCAGAAATGTAAGCCTGTTGCAAATGACAGACAATGGGAAGCCGGTGGTATATAAATGGAGTGATATAAAGAAGTATTATGAATGTAGACTTGAAAGAATGTCAGAGGGATAAAGGTGATAAGGGAGGGGAAGTATTGAAGATACCCATTTAATCAAGAAAGGATGTCTTCATTGGGTCACCAGATATGCAGTACATATTTATCACATACCCGAAACTGATTTAGGCAATGGGGGGTTCAGCATGGAACAAAACAAAGTCCCTGCTTTTAAGGAGTTTATATTCTAGTTGGGGGTGGGGGAGAGAGAGAATATGTAAATATGTTGGGATGGGATGCAGTTTTATCTTGGGTAGGATAGAGAGGCATTTCTTAAGAAGTGGTGTATAAGCATACACCTGGAGGAAGTAAGGGAAAAAAGCCAAGTGGCTCCTGGGGAAAAAAAACTCTAGTTCAGGCAGAGGCATCAAGGGTAAAGGCCCACAGGAGGAACTATGCTTGTTGTACTCAGAATAGGGAGGAAAACAGTTTGTCTGGACTGGAGAAAATGAAGGGCATAGGGATAGAATATGAGGTCAAAGAGGTTGTTGTGGAGAGGGCAGATCAGGTTAGATTTGAAGGCCATGGGAAGGACTTTGGAGTTTCCTATAATGGGAAGACATCAGAGGGCTTTGAACAAAGTAGTGACATGGTCAGACTTTTGCTCAGGAGAATGATTCTAGCTGCTGTGTGGAGTGTATATGGTACAAAGGCCAGATCCAGGAGACCAATTGAGAGGCCCTTGTTTTAATATAGGCAAGTGAAAATGATGACTTGGACCAACGTGGTAGCAGTAGAGTGGTGGGATTAGTTGGGTTCTGGATATTTCTTTTAAAGTAGGATTAATTAGATTTGTTGAAGGATTTCATATAGGGTATGAGAGACATCATAGAACCAAGTTATTTGGCCTGAGCTACTGGTAGAATGGAGTTGTTATTTATTGAGCAATGGGAAGAATAAAGATAAAAGAGGTTTTAGAGGAAGGGAGTTGGAATTAAGACTTCAGTTTTTGATGCCTACTAGACATCATAGATTTGAGTATACATTTGGAATTTAATGGAGATATACATTTGAGAGTTGGAGATCATAACTGGTCAGTTAATACCCTGAAATCACAAACTGTAAATAGAGATACATGAGGAAATGTGGAGACTATGAGCGTAACATGTCACTACTACATCCAAAGGTGAGGGTCTCAGTGTCTTTAATTTTCATCAAAGAAAGTGCATAAATAAAGCAATAAGCATGACAGAAAAGATGTCTGAGAGCCAAGTATTGGGGACTGGAATATTCAGAAGAGAAGATTGGAAACCAGGAAAGGAAACCAAGAAGGAATGGCCAGTGAATGAATGACTACAACTGTTCTTTCTGCATCCATCTCTTGTCTAATGCACTAAGATGGTAGACTTAAGAAGAATGGAAAGAGAATGGAGTCCTTGAGTCCAAATTTCAAGGGTGAGGAAATGATAGGTCAGGTAAGATGAGATTGAAAATTTATCAATGGATTTGACACCATGGAGATTACTGGTGATCTTGCTTAGAGAAGTTTTTGGTGGGGAGGGTTTCTAGAAAATGTGAGATGAGTTAGTGACAAGGAATAGATAACTTCCTGCATTTTGAAGTTGTGTTATGAGGTACGCACACATGTATGATGATACTGTCTTTTAAAAAATGTTCATTTATTTTGGAGGGGTGGGACAGAGAGAAAGAGAGGGAAAGCGAATCCCACATGGGTCTCAATCCCATGAAGCATGAGATCATGGCCTGAGCTGAAATCAAGAGTCAGACACTTAACCGACTGAGCCACCCAGGCATACCTGTGATGATGTCTCTCTGACGAATTCACCCTTTTGTAATTTTGAAGTATCCCTCTTTATCTCTGTCTCTATTCTTTGTTTTGAAGTCTACTTTATCTGATATTAATATGACCATTGGCTGTAGCCACTTGAAGATCGATTTGGTCTAGTTTGGCTCTCATGTTCACTGATAACTAAGATTTTAAGAGGAGGTATTTATTTGCTCAGATGTATGGGTTTGGTCCATTGTTGTGCATTCTGGCTCTCTTTCTTGTTCATTTCCTCATTTACTTGTGTTGGATAGCTGATGAACTTAGAAACAATTGCCAAAGGTCAGGTCCATAGGTCATCCTGTCAAAGAATGAAATCTGATGTTATCTACGCTCTGAAGATGACACAGGTGAATATACTTTCTGTGCCTCATTTATGTCAGAAACAGCTTTAGGGTTGAGGGAACAGTCAAGTGATGATGTGGAGAAGCAGCTCAGAGCTCTTGCCAAGTCTAATAGAGAGTAATAAAATGCCTTGGTATAGTTGTCATAATTGCTACTGTGATATTGTAGATTAGTATGTTCACTTCCGTATCTTGAGGGAAAATGCAGAGGATTTACTTTAATTTGATATTTGGTTGGTTTGGATGATGGTTTGCTTTATTTCTTTTGATAGCTTGGATAATCCTAAAAGTCACGTTCCTTCATGACTACTGTATCCATCCCTTAATAAAGCTCATGTTGCAAGTTACAATAGAATAATTAAATTCTATTGGGTCTGGGCTGCTTCCATAATGCTTACCTTTTAGTAAATTTGAATTTGGGTCTGGCTGTCTACTGTTGTCCATTTTGTTCTTTAGCCAAATAATGAATAGGTACTTTCTCTTCCAGTGCCTCCTGCCAGTGCACGCCAGATATGTCTTAGAGCAGCGTGGAGATTGAAGGGATACTTAGTTTTTAATCTAATCTATTGAGGTATCAGAGAAATATGTTTTGAAATATAAATAGAATATAATTTTTAAGGAAAAAATAGTCTTTAAATCTTGCAGTTTTCTTTGGCAGAGGAGCAGTATTAACATCTGGTTACCAAACTGTGGTACCCTTAAGAGAATTGGAGGTGGTCCAATTTCCAATAAAATATTGGATTAAGTGACTTCACTTGAGTTTTTATTATTTTTAAGTACATTTTTAAACCTCTGTTCTCCCTATAATTTGCAGTTTGCATTTACTTGCAAGCCGTGATTTTAGTTTACATGATGAATCACTCTCTATACCAACATTTGTAGGATACCACAAACAGTATCGTCAGAGTGAAAATGCCAGGTTCCTAAAATGCTGCAGACAGGAAGGCACCATTTACTAATAAGGCAGCTCCGTCTTTGAATCTTTGTGTTGGAAGGGAAGGAACTGATATCATTGGGCACTGATTTTGTACCAGGAGCTTTACATATTTTATCTCTTTTAGGTTTGCAATAAGCCTTTAAAGTAGACTCATTCATTCCTCACAACAATCTGCTGAATCAAGAAGGATAGATGTTATAATTTCTATGGCACTTGTTTGAAATCTTAGAGAGGTTTGTGAGTTGGCTAAGACTACATAGCCAGTCAGTGGTGGAGCTGGGACCAGACCCCAAATTCCTCATCCTTAGTCTATTCCTTCCACTAGGTCTCCTGATACTTTTTAGTAAGAGCTGTGAGAAACTTGAGTGGTTCATTTTTCTAGTTAGTTCAGCTTTCTCACCCAACACTCTTTCTTTCAACACTGCAAATCTAGTGCATGTGTGTGCCTAATAGCAAGGTAAATAGTGTCCCTCCCTGTAGGAGCTCAGAATAGGATAGGTAAGGCAGGTGTGAAACAAATGCTAGCAGTGACATTTAACAGGTGTTGGTTTCTGAGGGCCCAGAGAGGTTGTAATTCATGTCAACTTTCCCTGTGACATAGTGGAAAAGTTAGGACTAGGGCACTCATCTGTAAAAATGGGGATAATAGCACATTCTCTTTAGGCTTGTTGTGAGGATTAAATGGATTATCAGATAACCCATGTATAAAGTATGTAGACCAGTACCTGGCACAGTGTAGCTGATCAATAAATTTAGCGTCAATTTCATGCTTTTTCTACTCCATAAAACGGCCTCTCCAGATCGGAGTGGGTAAGAAGGTTGAGAATTAAATACATGTATCCCATGGACAAAAACAGTAGAGGAAAAAACATGCTTTTTCTTATGGAAATTTAACCAACAGATTATTACTCTTTAGCAGAAGGGACTGATTATAAGTAATTGGATTTCCTACAGCATACAGAATTACACAAACCACTCCTTTTAAGTGTGTTCCTTATTCTTAGCTCCTCCTGCATTTCTTATGTGCCTGAATCCCAACATTGGTTGGGTTAGTTTTGTGTCACATGTGTCACAACTTTGGGAAGGAGGCATTTTTTATTTTGATATACCTATACCATGATTTTCATGCTGTTGCAGCAGCATTTGATGACTTTATTCTTCTGTGTACTCCTGTTTAAAACAGACAAAACAAAATTGCTTTCTTCTAAGACCTAAAATATGCTCACTTTGGACTTTATTCATGTATATTAACAGTGGAACTTTTAACTCTTCTAAGAAGTGGCACGCTAACAATGCTTTCTTCTTTTTTTAAAAAAAACTTTTATTTTGGGATAATTTTAGACTTACAGAAAAGTTGCAGAAACAGAAGAGAGAGTTCCTATATACTCTTCATATAGCTTGCTTTAATGTTCACATTTTGACCAAGTATAGTATAGTCATCAAAACTAATAAAGTAACATAGGTACAATATTATGAACTGGAGCCCATACAAAATTTACAGCCCATACAAAATTTCACCAGTTTTCCCATTAATGTCCTTCTTCTGCTCTAGGATGCAGTCGAGGGTCCCGCATTGCACTTAACTGTTCTACCTCTCCTTACATTGCCTCTAACATATGGCTTGCCTTCCTTGTCTTTGTCAGTCTTTCCTTTAACATTTTTTTGTACTGCAGTTCTGCTAATGATGGATTTTTTCAGCTTTAAAAAATCTTGTTTGTTTATTTATTTGAGGGAGAGAGAGTGAGAGAGAGAGAGCATGAGTGGGCAAGAGGGGAAGAGGGACAGAAAGAATCTTAAGCAGGCTCTATGCTCAGCATGGAGACAGATGTGGGGCTTGATCCCATGGCCCTTGGATTGTGACCTGAGCCAAAATCAAGAGTCAGGTGCTCAACTGACCAAGCCACCCAGATGCACCTATTTTATTCATTCATTCATTCATTCATTCATTCATTCATTCATTCATTTTCAAGTTAGTTAACATACAGTATACTATGGCTTCAGGAGTATAATCCAGTGATTCATCTCTTACATAGGACATCCAGTGCTCATCCTGAAAAGTGCCCTCCTCAATGCCCTCCTCAATGCCTGTCACCCATTTAACCCACCCCCATCAACCCTCAGTTTATTCTCTGTATTTAAGAGTCTCCTATGGTTTGCCTCTCTCTTTGTTTTTATCTGTTTTTCATTCTCTTCCCCATGTAGATGTTGAGTTTCTCAAATTCCACATGAGGTAAAATACACATAAAATTTACCGTCATAACCATTTTTAAGTGTATGGTTCTATAATGTTAAGTGCATTCACATTGTTGTGCAACCAATCTTCAGAACGCTTTTCATCTTGCAAACCTCAAACTGTATACTTATTAACACAATAGCTCCCCATTCCTGCCTCCCCCCATTCCTTTCCAATCACCGTTCTTCATTCTATTTCTATGAATATGACTGGCTACTCTAGGTTTCTATAAATAAGTGGAATCATCCTTATTTTCCTTTTTGTAACAGGTTTATGTCACTTAGGAAAATGTCCTCAAGGTTCATCTTTGTTATAGCATGAACCTGTGTATGTGTGTATCAGACCTTCCTTTCTAAAGCAGAATAGTATTCCATTGTATGTATGGATTTACCACATTTTGTTTATCGGTTCATCTGTCAATAGAAACTTGGATTGCTTCTACCTTTTGGCTATTGTGAATGATGCTGCTGTGAACGCTGGTGTACAGATATCTGGTCGAGTCCCTGCTTTCAGCGTTTGGGGGATATATACCTAGAAGTGAAATTGCTGGATCATATGGTAATTCCTTTTTTAATTTTCTTGAGGAACTACTATACTGTTTTCTGTGTCAGCTTTTGTATGTCTGAAAAATGTCTTTTTTTTTCTGTGATGTTTCAGAGATATTTTCATGAAGTCTAGAAAAATTTTCAGAGATTTAAAAGTGTTGTTCCACTTGTCGTTGTTGTATTGTGTCCAGAAAGAAGTTTGCTGTCATTCTTCTTGTGTTAAATCTTTATTTTTTTCTGGCTGCTTTTAAGATTTTTTCCCTTTATTAATGCATTAAGAAAATTGATCATGATGTGCCGTATAGTTTTTAAAAATTTTTTTAATGTTTATTTATTTTTGAGATACAGAGAGAGACACAACATGAGCAGGGGGAGGGCAGAGAGAGAGGGAGACACAGAATTCAAAGCAGGCTCCAGGCTTTGAGCTCTCAACACAGAGCCCGGCTCTGAGATCATGACCTGAATCAAAGTCAGACGCTTAACTAACTGAGCCACCCAAGTGTCCCATGCCCATGTAGCTTTTATGAAATAGTTTTTATTTTTAAAATAATAGTTTTTATTCAACCTGGAAATTTTTTAGTTTCTATTTCCCCCAATTTTTTTCTGGCCTCTTTACTCTCTCTTCTCTTTTGGAGATTCCGAGTGCACACACATTAGGCTGCTTGAAGTTGTTCCCAGCCCACCGATATTCTCTTAACACTGTCTCTTTGGGGCGCCTGGGTGGCTCAGTCGGTTAAGTGTCTGACTTCAGCTCAGGTCAGTTTCTCATGGTCCGTGAGTTTGAGTCCCGTGTCCAGCTCTGTGCTGACACCTCAGAGCCTGGAGCCTGCTTTGGATTCGTGTCTGCCTCTCTCTTTGCCCCTCCCTTGCTAATGCTCTGTCTCTCAAAAATGAATAAACATTAAAAAAAAAAAAAAATGAAATACTGTTTTCATTTTTGGTTTCAGTTGGTATTCAAATTTGCCTATCTTTTCTTTTTTTTCTAATTTGCTGTTAATCTCATTCTCTGCATTTTCAAACAAAGCAGAGACATTATGTTTTTTAATCTCTAGACCTCTGGTTTATGTCTTTTATTTATTTACTTTTTTAAAGATTTTGTTTTTAAGTAATCTGTATACCCAATAGGGGTTTGAACTTACAACCCTGATATCAAGAGTCACATGCTCTACTGACTGGACCAGCCAGGTGCCCCTGGTTTGTGTCTTTTAAAAATATCTTTCAGGTCTCTCCTCAACATAATTATGTTTTTGTCTATTGTCTTGAACATGTGGAATATTGTTAAAATAACTCTTTTAATGTCCTTGTCTGCTAATCTGTTTCTTTCCTGGTTTAGTTTGTATTGATTTATTCTTCTCCTTTTTAAGGGTTGTATTTCCCTGCTTATTTGCTTGCCTGATAACTAAATTTTTTTTTAATGTTTGTTTATTTTTGAGAGAGAGAGAGAGAGAGAGAGAGAGAAACAGAGCATAAGTTGGGGAGGGGCAGAGAGAGAGGGAGACACAAAATTCGAAGCAGGCTCCAAGATTGTAGCTGTCATATAGAACCCAGTGTGGGGTTCGAACTCATAACCTGTGAGATCATGAATTGAGCTGAAGTTGGACACCCAACTGACTGAGCCACCCAGGTGCCCTGCTTGCCTGATAATATTTTTTAACACTTATTTATTTTTGAGACAGAGAGAGACAGAGTGTGAGTGGGAAAGAGGCAGAGAGAGAGGGAAATACAGAATCCAAAGCAGGCTCCAGGCTCTGAGCTATTAGCACAGAGCCTGAAGTGGGACTTGCACTCACAAACAGTGAGATTGTGACCTGAGCTGAAGTCGGATGGCCAACTGCCTGAGCCACCCAGGTGCCCCCTGATAATTTTTGATTGGATGTCAGATATGGTAGATTTTACTTGGACAGATTCTAGGTATTCTTGTATTTACACAATATTTAAAATTTTTGTTGTGAAGTTTTGTTGTGGTAAATTACTTGGAAATATTGTTTGATCCTTTTGAGGCCTGTTTTTTAACATTTATTAGGTGGGCCAGAGCAGCCTGTAGTCCAGGCTAATTTTGCCCCACTGTTGGGGCAGTACCCTTTAGAATACTTCCTGTCCCACGAATTGTGAGATGTTTTTGTTTTGTTTTGTTTTCATTCTGGCTGGTGAAAAGAATATTTCTGGTCTTCTCTGAGGTCCACAGAGTGGTTCCACTTGCTTCTTTCTGGTGGTTCTTTCCCTAGCCTTGGATAATTTTCTCAAACTGATGTGCAGATCAATTTTCAGATGAAGTTTGGGATGGGAGGACCCTCTGAAGATCTCCACACTTTTCTCTCAGTGCAGCTCTCTCCTCTCCATTATTCTGCATTCTACTCACCATAGGCTTTTGAGCTCCCCACACAGTCTTCTCAGCTAAGAGGACTGCTGGATTCTTCTTGGCTTCCCCTTCACAGAGCCATAGCTGAGAACCCTCTATGCAGTGAGCTAGAGCAGTCACATGGCTTACATCTTCCTTTGTCCTCTCTCAGGGATCATTGCCCTTTGCTGCTTGCTGTCCAGTGTCTGAAAACTGTCATTTCTTATATATTTCCTACCAGTTATTTCAGTTAAGCAATTAGGTAGATAAGTCTTATCCCTATTATTCCATCTTGCCTAGAGACAGAATTTGAGCAAGTTATTCAGTCTGTGTTCCAGTGTACTCATCTATAAAATGAAGATGATACTTATGGATTTGTGAGGATTGACTAAGATAAATCACATTATATAATGTACTTACTGTGGTTACTGACCCAAATTAAGTACTCAGTGAATGTTATTACTCTGGCACCAAAGGGGTAGAGGGTAAAGGGGTAGAGGATGACTTGAACTAGTCTGGGGAACTAGGACCATGAGCCAGTTCTTTTTATTAAGATTTACTTTCAACTGACTTACAATTATTAAAAAATAAATATTAGTGAAAGTGTTTTTCTTCCCAACCCCTCCCTTACTTGTTCATTTATTTATTAATTATCAGGCCTAAAACATTATTCTTAATACCCTAATCAATGTAGAAGGTTGTAACTTTCTTTGAAACCTTTTTTCCCCTCAAAGTCAGAACATTATCACAGTTAGGAACACAGTGGGTAGAGTCAGACTTGGATTGAAATCCTTGCCTCTCCCCTTTTACTAAGCTCCAGTGTAGCTCTTCTGCTGGCCTACTCCTCAGTTGCCTCATTTAAACACCACATACTTCATATGGTTGTTAGGAGAGTTAAATCAATGTATATAAAACCCATTAGCACAATGTCTGTCTCACAGCTAAGACTTAGTAAGTGGTAGGTAAATGGTGGCTATTAGCTTTACTAGTAGTAACGTTAACACCAGAGATCTAAAATTGAAATCAGTCTAACTCCCACCTGTCTAGGTAGTGGTTTCCTGTTAGTGGTCTTTTCTTTTTAATATACAGCTCACTAGTATTTGAGTATCACTGTATAGTTTACAGAATATATTGTCCCATACATTATCTTATTTGATGCTTACGTCTGTATCTCTGTTTCCTAGTGAGGAACCTGCAGCTCAGAAAAGAAACATGGTAAACTTAGGGCCAAACAGCTAGTAAATGACAGAGCCACAGCTAGACCCATGACTATGGAACTCCTGTTTAAGGGTTTGTTTGCACTGCCTGTGCTGCTTCCTTGTGACACATTTTACTTGTGTCTAGATTTACGTACTGTATCATCAGCGATGGACGTTCTTTCAGGGGAAGAAGTCTTACTGTTTTGATTTTCCTTAGTGGCCAGCATTCTATGTATAGATATTATTTACATGATATCTATGAGAAGAAAAACATAACTTTTCTTTCACTAATTCCCCAAAATGAATGTTTATTGAGAAATTAATACATATTTGTGTAGGGCACTGTTAAATGATAGTTGTCTTCAAAATGTAGATGTGTAACTATACTCTTGAGAGATTTTCATTTTGAAAGCAATTATCTTCTCTGTAGGTACATTTATTGCATTGTCTTTTCAAGATAAAGCTTTTCTTAAAATTTTTTTTTAATGTTTATTTTTGAGAGCGAGAAACAGAGCATGAGTTGGGAAGGGGTAGAGAGAGAGAGAGGGAGGGAGGGAGACATAGAATCCAAAGCAGGCTTCAGTCTCCAAGCTGTCAGCACAGAGCCCCACTCAGGGCTCCAATCCGCAAGCAGCGAGATCATGAACCCAAGTCGGATGCTCAGCCCACTGAGCCACCCAGGCGCCCCAGGATAAAGCTTTTCTAGAATCACCTCATGGAGCTGTTATTTGCCAATTTCATGGAAGTTATAGGAATTCCTTTAATAGATTCCATTTATAGATCAAATGTCTATGACTAAATATAATTACTTACAGCTAAATCTGATCAAAGCAATAAGCTCGAAATAACTTTTGTGGAATTTAAAGCAAAGAAAGGAGACAGGATGTTTCAAATGATGGACATTTCTAATTGTTCCCTTTGAAAATAGTCCTTATTTAGAAAATGTCTGTGTTTTTCCATGTTTGCTATCAGAAACAAAATAAAACAAAAAGCACTTCAACATTTATTTCATGTTTTTTGCCTGCACGGTAATATCCTGGCAGGGACAGATTTTCCTTTGGGGCAGTTAATTATTATGGCTTATTCATGGTATTTTATTTTCTTCCCTTTACTTTCCCTCAGATTGAAATAGTTGTATTCTTTTAAAGAGCCTATTTTGACCAATTTTTGTTATTTTACCTATACTGTTTATAGATTTAGGCAGAAGATTGCTGTCATTTTCAGAAGCTAATTTTGGTCAAGTCATCCTGTAAACTCAGCATAGCTATTTGGTGGTTATTTATTTCCTTCACTACTGGTTTTATCTTTCATAATTATCTTTAAAACTAGCTTTTAAAAATATTAAACAGATTACTCTATGATAAATCTTGAGTCAGTGGTCCCTGTTCTCATAATTAAAATATCTAGTGAGTGCAGATGTTAAAACAGTGGTTGGAATCTCTGGACTTGAATGTCCTTCATTTCTTCGCAGTGGAAGATTTCTGTCAATATACCTATAAATGCTCTAGGATGCGAAGTGTCACTATGTAAACAATGCAGCCTGGGCATTTGGGATCCCCTTGATTTTTCTCATCTTTCACAAAACATTGGATGCTTGTAAGCAATTAAACCTTTGTCTATCATATTAAGGAAGGGCTTTGCAAAGTATCTGAAGGAGTTAAAATGACAGTCAAACACTTTGGAGAGAGAGAGAGAGAGAGAGAAGAAATAGGAATGAACTTGCCTTATATTTTCATCTTTTCTGTATGTTGAACATCTGGCACAATACCCGGCATTTAGTAGGCACTTGATTTATTTGAATAAATAAGTAAATGAAAGAATCCAGTGAATAATGTAATGGTATTTCCAAATATAAAGCCATCAGTAGGGGTGAGCTCCCCAATATCCGGTGTCCTCCGACTCTCTCTTTTAACTTGCTCTTCATGCTCGCCTACTCTGCTCCTGTGGTATTCTTCACCCCTTTTCTGTGTATTAAAAGAAAAAAGAGATTCAGCTAAATGCAAACTTCAGCCAGAAGCATAGACTGTTTTGGAAGATATTAGCCCACCCACGTTTTACTGATGGAAACATTCCTACCTTAAGAAATGGCTCAGTTCTAACTGCAGTGCTTGCTCCCATATAGCACAAACCTTGCTGCTTTTCCTGCTTAGACATTTGCTCGCTAGGACGTACTGGCAGGGGCAGGGGTCATGGCTGATTGGAAGGAGGAGAAGGAGAAGCTGACCGTCGGCATCCAAGAGTCCCCACCCTGGCCCCTCTGTTAGGAATAGTTATTGTTTCTCCCCAGCACATAACAGAAAGAGCACAGTCTTGGAAAAATAGGTATCAGTGTCTTATACTTACTTTCCTCCTTTAAAAAAAAGTGATAAATTAGACAAAGCATGAACAAAAGGAGGTGGGAGAGAGGAAGGGAGGGTTCAGGGAATATGGCTGGGATGTAGGGAGAGAAAAACATTGCCATGTGAGTGAGTGAAATGCTGGAGTTTCAAAGAGGGAGTAATTCTACCCTGAAAATCCTATAATTATGTGCTTGGCTGTTTAATAAAAACATCCCGTAGTGAAATTACTATATGTTTACTCTGTATTTGAGATGCAGAATATCTTAAATACATGTGTCATCATGGGATGGGTGCTACATCTTAACTTTTTTTAAAAAAGGAAATCAGATCTTTTTTTTTTTCATAGTAGCTGCTCAGAAATTTTCCCACTATGAACAATCAGTTCAGAGTTACCTGACTAAATCTGTCATTCATCAGTCTTGAAGGTTTCCTGTTTTCTGAACTCTTGAAAGAAAATTTCTAGGGAAAGAAATGGCTATTATTATTAGTGAGTTGTTGGATGTGAACCTACCATGGGAACAGAAGTGGTAGCAAGGGTGGTTAGCTTGAATCTGTATGTCTGCATGCAGGCTACCTGGTCAGAGATGAACGTTTATCCTGGACTAGCAAGGGGTGGAACCTTATGACTTTGCATATAGAAAACAGCCATTTCATCGTTTTAATAACAGGTAAAATGACCTTGAGTAAATGCAGTTAATAGGAGTAGTGCCTGAATCACCTGGGAGATATTCTTAAAAACACAGATTCTGATTTGGTGGATCTGGGACAAGACCTGAGTTTCTGCCTTCTGGCTAATTCTCAGGTGGTGCTAATGCTTCTGGGCCAAGGACAGCGTTGAATAGCAAGGGTTTATAGTTTATAGGGTTGTTTCACGTGTCACTCCCCACCTTGTTTGTAGCTCTGCCTTTGATCTGTGTGTCCCTCTACTTCTGTTTCTGAGTTTGTTTTTTTCACATTTTCTGTCTTACCTTCCCTGTGTATCTCTGCCTTGTCTTTTCTCTGCTTCTCTCTGCTTTCCCTTCTCTTCCTTCCCCTTTTAGCTCCTCTCTCTGACAACCTGCCTCTCTCTTCTTATCTCCTCCTTCAGCCTACTCCTTCCCTTTCTTTCTCTTTCACGCATGTACACACCACATTTGCAGAATTACATTATAGGGCACAGTCATGCTCAGTGAAGAATGTTGACCAGTGTTTAATGATGTTGATGGCGTATTTCCCATTTTGAGCCTAAGCCAAAGCCTTCTTTCTTCCTGTTCTCAGAGATAAGGAGCATTGCCAAGGATGGGTTGTGGGGGTGCTGAATTTTTATTCACCAACGGGAATCTAGACATTAAGATGTTCTAGAGGTGATTGTGGTTCCCTAAAAGTATTAGAAAAGCACATAAATCCCCCAGGCTGGTTTGATCATTACAGAAGGCTACAGTGGTCATTCAGAATCCAGTTATCTTAGCCGATAGCTGACTTCCTCCCTGTAATCTAATTACTACCCTTCAAGAAGTCATACTTCTTACAGCCATACATCCTTGGCCCCCAAGATTTAGTCCAGAACAGCTAGCTAGTAATTTTAAACCAATTACTTAAACATAAACCTTGGGCATCGAGTTTCTCTTCTGTAAAATAGGAGTTCAATTAGATGGTCTCCAAGGCTCCTTTCAGCTATGACATTCTGTGATTTTTAAAGTCATCAGGTAAAGGACATTTCAAATATCGTGGTTAGTTTGTTCAAATTTGTGTTTGGATCATTTCTTCAGGAAAATGTAAATTTCTTTTTCTGTCAAAATAGGGCTTGTTATGTTCTGGATTTAATTAAGATTAATCAATATATTTCATTCATTTCTCCATTATCTCTACTAATGTAGGTAAGGGGTAATGTAAGCAAAAATCATTTTTTATTTTATTTATTTTTTTTATTTAGAAAGAGTGTGTGCAATCAGGGGAGGGGGCAGAGGGAGAGGGAGAAAGAAAGAATCTTAAGCAGTCTTCATGCTCATTGTGGTTTGTGGGACTCGTTCTCACAAACCTGGGATCATGACCTGACCCGAAGTCAAGAGTCAGACATTCAACGGACAGCCATCCAGGCACCCCCATTTTTACTTACTTTAGAATACACTGTCTAATTACAACAGAATTTTCTTCCCAGTTTGCTTGGTCTGGTATTGGACATAGTTCATATTTGTGGAGCTACCTGAAGCTATCACTGTTGGGACATAATATCTAATACTGGATAATCTGAAGCCTAAAAGGCCCAGCTGAGTGCCTTATACTTTTCAGTGCTGCGGGTACTCTCTACTTATTATCACTGAACAGAAGGATAATTAATAACTATTTTAGAAGATACTGTTGTTTTTGGAAATATTTGTTGCATTTTCTTTCAGTTTTGGTGGAGAAGAAATGAGCATGCAAGATAGAATGAGTAGGGCCTTGAAAAGCTGAGCTCTTGGGGCACCTGGGTGGCTCAGATCATGATCTCACGGTACGTGAGGGAAGAGTCCTGCGAGGGAGCGCGGAGCCTGCTTTGGATTTTCTGTCTGCCCCTCCCCCATTCTCTCAAAAACAAACAAATAAATAACTTTAAAAAAAGCTGAACTCTTTATGTATTTGAGTCTTTTTTTTTCTATAAATGGCTTGTTAGATGCAGTGCTCATATCCTAGTACCGGTTTGAATGTTCTTTGAATTCAGTATCTCAAAGTTTTATGTATTCTATATTTTCTATCAAATTACTGAATTTTTAAAAAACTGTAGGTGATTGTTTATCTTCTGCCATAAGGCTTTTGATTTTTTAATCATTTATAATTATAAATTCAGTGATAATGCAGATTAGTATGTGCAGTCATTGGTATCACAGGTTTGGATAGATGGGGAATATGAGATTGGACAAAATGTAGACTGTTCTTTATATAAAATGTTCATTTATCCCTCAAAACAGGTATATCTTGCTTTAAAAAAGTGCAGTATATAGAAAATCAGAGTTTACATATGTTAACTAACTTGGGTGTAAATTTAAAAAAAGAGAGACTCTTGATAGAGAACAAACTGAGGGTTGATGGAGGGAGGTGAGTGGAAGATGGGCTAGATGGGTGATAAGTATTAAGGAGGGCATTTATTGTGATGAGCACTGGGTGTTGTATGTGTGTGATGAATTACTGAAACCAATATTTCACTGTATGTTAACTAACAAATTTAAATTTTAAAAAGTCTCAATAACTCCCCTCCAAAAAAAGAAAGAGTTTAACTGAAGAGAATTTAATGAAGGCACCATTTACAGAGGTTTGTGAATGGTTAAGGCAACTGAAAAAGGATGATAAGATATCTGACACTGGTTTTCTGATGAAGACTGGGAGCTGGCCTTGAAGAAATCTATGTGGTAGAAGTTGTAGTTGTGGAGGAATGAAGTCACTGAAACAGTCATGTTGAAGCAGAGAGAGAGCTGAGGAGTTGTGGGAGAGGGATCAGGAATAAATACTCTGATACCTCTCTCCTCTTGCATTCTCATCTCCCATTGGCTGAGCCCAACCTGAAGCTGGGGGTAAGAGAGCCATGGTTGTCCATAGAGTTTGGCCTCCTGGTGCACAGAGGGAGCCAAGAAGGCAGGGTATGGACAGCAAATAATAATCAGCACAGAAAAGGTACATTTTCATTTACAGATAGAATTCAGCCTTAATGTAAAATGAAGCACATCTGTGATTATATCCCATACTTACTATATATTCCCATTAGTCTTATGTGCATATTTTTAACATCTATCATTTAAACTTTTTACAAATAATTTTCGCTGTGCCTCGTGAATACTTTAAGGAGAAGGAGTTCAATAAATGCCAAAAGCTAAATTCCATTTGTTCTGTAGATTTTATTTACTTCTGTAAATCTTTATTATACTCAAGAAAAGGAAACATGCTAGTTGGTCAAGTTGACATTTTCTTTTCAGGCTGATGAAAGATACTTTAAATTAAGCATGAACCTTTGAAAAACCTGTCGGTTCATTTTTAAAACATGACCAGTTCTCTGATGTATATGGATTATATTAAGAAAGGATTCTTTCTGTTTTAGCACCTGATCTTTTCATTTGAGTGATGTGTTATTAATCTAATTATAGTACTTGTTACAACTGATCACAAAGAATGTAACCTTTTTCAAATATGTGTGTAGCCGACGTACCTTCATGATACAACTTGGCTCTCCCTAGCACTTACTACCTTTCTAGAGGTTTATAAGCCTAGTTTTATTTGTAAGCCGTTAGAGTCACATGCGGTACTGTGAGATCCTATCCACTGAATGAGAAAGTTGTTTCTTAAAAACAATAAACAAAACAACAATAAAATCCTAACAGCTTTTTAGTAACTTACAAACAAATAAGTGCTTCAGTCTGCCCTTAAATATAGCCCTTTTGTGCTCAAGATATGAGGGTTCTCCGGCCTTGCTAGTCTTCCTTCCACTATGGACGTAGAGGGAGCTGCTCCTGATAAGTAATACCCCTGGCCCTGATAATGGGGCCAGTATCTTCCTGACATTCTGGTTCATTTTTAGTCCCTCATCATCATACTCTTTAGAGTATACTACTACTCTAGTATTAACTTTTCAAATCTAAATTTTTAAGAAAGAGCTGGGTGGTTTTCTTTTGCTGTCATTTTGGTTTTGGGGTGTGTGTGTGTGTGCACGTGCATGCGTGCGTGTGTATTTTGCAAAAGTGGTATAGGATAGACAAAAAAGCAGTGAATACTCCTAAATGGTGACTCCTTAAGAAGCTAGACACTCTTCGGTGAAGCGTCCGACTTCGGCTTGGGTCATGATCTCGTGGTTCATGGGTTCGAGCCCTGCGTCGGGCTCTGTGCTGACAGCTAGCTTGGAGCCTGGAGCCTGCTTTGGATTCTGTGTCTCCCTCTCTCTCTGACCCTCCCCTGCTCACGCTGTCTCTATCTCTCTCTCAAAAATAAATAAAACATTAAAAAANGTGCAGCCTGCTTCAGATTCTCTGTACCCCTCTCTGCCCTCCCCCAGTTGCGCTCCCCCTCCACAAAAAAAAAAAAAAAAAAAAAAAAAAAAAAAAAAAAAAGAAGCCAGACACTCATGTAAGTCTTTGTTTCAGATCTAAAGTACACTGGCTTACCACTCTAGTTTGAGAGTAACTTCAAGTGTACGTACCCTTGGCGGGACATGATCTCATTCTGGACTATTGGAACTACTTCCCTTCTATTATGGTTTAATTGTTATCTTTTTTTAGAGCATTTATTTTTTTAGAGCACATATGTAAGAAAGCTGAAGTATTGAAGGGTATTATTTTGTTGGTGTGTTTTTATAAACTTTTTAAAAATTTTATTTATCTTGAGAGTGAGAATGTGATCAAGGGGGGGGCAGAAAGAGAGAGAGGGAGAGAGAGAATACAAGCAGACTCTGCACCATCAGCACAGAGCCCGATGTGGGGTTCGATCCCATGAACCATGAGATCATGACGTGAACTGAGATCAAGAGTCAGACACTTAACTGAGCCATCCAGACATCCCTGTTTTTATAAACTCTTGAAATGGTGTTGTTAAAAATTTTAAAGTCTTCTCACTCTCTCAAATGTTTTTGCACATTCTTTCAGCACCTTTCACTGTGCGATCAGTTTAAACACGCATCTTACTAGAGCACATTTACATGTTGTAGTGTACACATTCAAGTGGGATTTCACAGTAATATTACAGCATCCTGTTACCATGATGGGATGGAAGCAGTCTTTGTAGGTTTTTTTTTGTCATTATAGTAAAAGAAAATTTTAAAAAACTATATGTATCACTAATCTTTTGCAGTCATGGAAGAAATAGGTTCCAAATAAATTGTTTGGGTAGTTTAAAAAAATAGGGAAAAACAGCTGCTTTATAGATAGCAGATTGCTTCTGGAGCCACCTGAAAAGTTTGAGCTCTTCCAACTTGCATATTCCATCCTTGTCTACTTTACTTACTTTATCATATGTAACCTTGCCACAAATATAGAAAACTGAGAATTCAAAACTCAGTGCCTTTTTGTACTCTCTCACATAATTCAGTTCTCTTGCAAAGAGAATGAAAACAGGGTAGAAGTGAAATGACTGTTAATACCTGAACATGACCCTTTCATGCTTTTTAAAAATAACTTTACTGAGATATAATTGACATACAATAAACTGGACATGCTTAAAGTGTACTGTTTGATAAGTTTTGACATCTGTGCATGCCCATGAAACCGTCCTCACAATGTTCACCATCCCCATAGGTTTCCTTGGGTGTGCCCTTTGTAGTTCCTTCCAGCAATGCCCTCCCCCAGATAACAACCAGTATCCTTTTTATAAATTCATTTGCATTTTCTAGATTTTTATAGGAATGGGATAATAAAGTATATATTCTTGTTCTGGCTCTGTCACCTGACATAATTTTTTTGAGATTGCAGTTATGTTGTTGCATAGGTCAGTAGTTCATTCCTTTTTATTGAGGAGTAGTTCCCATGTATGGATATACCACAATGTATTTATCCATTCACCCGTTAATGGACACTTGGGTGATTTCCAGTTTCTGTATAAATCAGGCTGCTATAAGATTATGTGTACAAGTCTTTGGATATATATTTCATCTCCTCTTATGTAAATACCTAGGAGTAGAATGGCTGGATCATATAGTAGATGTATGTTCAACTGTTTAAGAAACTGCCAAGCTGTTTTCAAAACTGGTTGCATCATTTTACATTCCCAATATGAGTTTGAGAGTTCAGTGTTTTAATTTTGGTCACTTTAATAGGTGCATCAGAATAGTATCTCATTATGGCTTTAATTTTCATTTCGGTAGTGTCTAATGATGTTGAACATTTTTTCTTGTGGTTATTTGCCATCCATACATTTTTGGTCAGCTGATTTTTAAAAATTGGGTTGTTGGTCTTCTGCTCATTGACTTTTGAGAATTCTTTTTACCCTGAAATCAGATATATCCTTTGCAAGTTTTCTGTCAGTCTCTGGTTTATCTTTTTATTCTCCCAATTGTATTTTAAGAGCAGCAGCTTTTAATTTTGTTGAAGTCCATTTTTGCAATTTGTCATTTTATGAATTGTGTTTTTGGTGGGTGTCATATCTAAGAAATCTTTGCTTACTCCAAAGTCACAAAAATTTTCTCCTGTTTTCTTCTAGACATACAATAGTTTTACATTTTATGTTTTGGTCTAAGGTTGATTTTAATTCATTTTTGCATATGGTCTGAATTATGGATCCACATTTGGGGGATCATATGGATATTCAGTTGTTTCAGCACCCTTTGTTGAAAAGTCTGTCCTTTCTTCACTGCCTTGCCTTTGTCCTTTGTCTAAAAAAAAATGGATTTTTGCCCTTCTGCTTTTCTTCTATGTTGTTCAACACTGCGAAACAAAAGAACAGATAAGGCCAGACTCTTTAGAAAATAAATAGGACCTTATCTGGCCCCAATTTAGCTCTCCTTGTTCATCTCCTACCATGACTAGATTCTTCCCATCTCTCCCTGTTTTACTGTGTGGAATTGCTTTCAGTTCCCTGACTGTGTCCTTGGCTTTCATGCTTCTGTGCTTTCCCACAGCTTTCTCCCTCTGCCTGAGATATCCTTTTCCCAGTGAATCATCAGCTCCTTTGTGAAGTCCATCCAAATGCTTCTGAGAAACCTCCCATTGTCTAAGCTAACTGCTCCCTCCTTTGTGCCACCAGAGCACTGTAGACCTCTACTGAGTACTTGCTAGTTTCTGTTTTGATTGTCAGCATTACCTGTCTTTCTTAACAGACTAAGCTCTGTACAGGGATCATGGCTAATTCATCTTTGTATCTCAATGGCTAGAAGTCACTTAGTAAGAAAATGTTAGAGGAATCGATGCTTGAGAGAAGGGAGAGGAAATTAGAAGTGAGTATTTTAAGAGAAAAACTCATTGAGAAGAAAATACATTGTGTTTACATTTGGTTCACCTTTATGGGCAGAATGTCAAATGCGCTATAGGAAATCTTTGATAGGACTTCTATATATGTTCATGGGTTTCTTTATTAACTTCAACAGCCTTCTTGGTTCAAATCTGCATTGTGTCTTTATGTAGTTAAATGCAGTTAGTAAATTACTGAGGAAAATAATAAAAGACAGTAACCAAGAAATGTATGTGGAGAATGGTATTTTCATCATATATACATGTAAAGGAAGAAGAAAGAAACTATTGAGTTCATAGCTGCTGAATTGTGGCACATGCTTATTTGGGGCGGGGGGGCGTTCAGATTTACAGAGTATTTAGCACTTAACCATTTGCAGATTGGTGTTTAACAAATATACAGTTGATACGTGCCATATTTTGTATTACTGCTTTTAAGCTACTTTTGGTGAATGACATTCAGTGCAACTGTCTTTTTGCACATAGTTTTAAAAAATTCTCAATCCCGATGAAAGGGATTTAATTAGAAATGTCCATGGGATCTAATTTTGGTATTCATTTTACACTGTGTTACTCAGTAATGTTTGACGAGATTTCTAAAGACTAATAAATTCAAATTAAAAGAAGTGATTAGAAGCAATACACAGACAAATATGCATGTGTACATGTGTTAGTGTCAACACACTGATTTCATTTTTTTTTTCTTGTTTATGGGAATGAACTTCACCAAACAGAACAAGATTTGTGTTCCTCTAGCATTTGCAGAAACAGTCTCCAAACAGAGGCCCTGAGCCCATTAGCAGTAATGGAAAGAGCCGCCCAAGGGAGTGAGATGGATGTCTGGTGTTTGCGTGTGGTATTTCATGTATGTTTTCTGCTACAAATAGTGTCCCAAAGCTTGCTTCTGTGTTTTCAGGCTCATGTGCCTTTTTTTTTTCTTTTCTGGTAGCTAAGCTGTTAGGAATGATACTTAGTTTTCATTACTGCCAATCACCTCATGACCTTATTTCCTAATTTTGAATAGCACCTTAAAAAATGTATCATATCAGAGTTGTTCGTGTATGCTGATGATACTGAAAGAAAATTAGTGTTTCTCAGTTTCAGATTTGGTATTGCTGTCCTGGCAAAGATACCCTTGTACCCAACTTTGAGAATGTTGGACTTTGTTTTAAAACAAAAAATTAGGTGTGACTCAGAGGATGTTTAGGGCAGAGACTCCCCTCTGCGTGATGTTATAATGGTGGAGACATATTGTAAGTACATTGTCTAAACCCACAGAAGGTATAACACTAAGAGTAAATTTTAATGTAAACTATGAATTCGGGGTGATAATGATGTGTTAATGTAAGTTTATCAACAGGAACAAATGTACCACTCTGGTGGGGAATGTTGATAATAGAGGAAGTTGTGTACATGGGCAGGGGGCATATAGGAAGTTTCTGTATCTTTCTCTCAACTTTGCTATGAAACTGAAACTTCTCTAAAAAAATAAAGGCTTGGACAAAAACACACAAGAAAATAACATTTTTAAAAGCAGCCGCCTTCCCAGTATATACTTTGCCAGTGTTTCAGAAAATAATACTTTTATATAAAAATATGATCCTAATTAGTATTTGCAAGTAGCTTTATTGCGAGCTATCAAGGAAGAAGTTCCCATGATCACAGTGTTCTGCCTAGGATCCCAGAGGAGGCTGCAGACTCAGTTAAGCAGGTAGGATTCTGGAACATACACTGTCTGCCTTCTCTGTTTGCATCTAAACAGGCCCTTTTAATCTATCTTATATTGTAGATTTCTAGCTAAAATTTTGTTTCATGAAAGATATTGGCTTGCTGCTGCTGCTCCTGCTGATGTGGGGGGAGAGGTGAGAAGGGAAGATGGAAGAGCTGAGGGAGAGGAAGAAAGGAGAAAAAGGAGGAGGAGAAGTAAATGTTTTGGATTAGGGATTAGATGTTTTAGAATCAGACATGACTTGACTAAGTTCCATGTCTTCTTGGGCAAATGACTTCTGGGCTTTGATTTTCTCTTCTGTAAATGGGGGCAGAGAGGTTTTAGTAGATGATCTCAAGGTATACAGCATCTCTATAATATCCTATGCACTGCACAGAATACGGGCAACCTGGGCTTATATAGATCAGAGCTCTGTGCGCTGGCTCTGCCAGTCTCATACTCCAAGGCTGAATGGTCTCCTGTAGAGCCATCAAAGCCTGAGATTGGTCAAAGCCCACTCCAGTGTGTCAGAATTTCCCCCTGTAGACTAGCCTATTGTGACTATATACAGAGCTTTTCTAGTTACCAGTGTGTATCTGCTCGACATTTGACTAGTGACACATGGATTTACCATGAGCCATGTTGTTTCTTGGGACCTGCCCATATACTACCTGTTAGTTGATAGGCAGGTGAATGCCATCGGGTCCAGAAAGGATACCACCGCGCTATGTGCCCTCCTCCGCCAACGTCTTAGGCACAAAGAAAAACCCTGAAGCATATACAGAAGCACTATTCTGTAACTCCAGCAAAATGTGTCTCATATGGGAAAAAATAGATTATTGGATCCTGGCTGGCAGCTCTTTTCCTTCAATCACTAAACCAAATTTGCTTGATCAATTCAAAATCTGATTTGAGAAGCTATCACAGACAAAGGTTATTGCCTAAGTGGGTGAGGTACATGACTACAGGCAAACAAACCGTTCCCCACCCCCACCCCTAATTGATCCTGTTAGGACACCTGAGATAATCACTGGAGATAATGGAAGACATTTTCTTTAAAAGTCTTTTAGACTCCTTTCCTTTACTTACTGTTTAATTTTAGTCATTATAATCTGTATTCTAAAATTCAGTCCATAGGTTCAAATCCATCAGTAGTTAGAACTATGCCAAAGTGTTTCTATGTCTGTAGTGGGTATTCTTGCTAATATAATAATCTAATTATTAGAGTTATCATTATTACTGTTTTAGGAATGGATCTTATTATATAGTTTGTATCATTTTCTAGAAGGTTAGAGGAACCAGGGTACTTCTCAGGTAAGATCCTATCTCATTTTACTTAGAGAACTGAAGACAGGAGATATGAAGACTACACAGAAAAGGGGGAAGCAGAACAGTAAACAAGGACAGGGCCAAGAATAAGGAGCCACTGGAGGGGCGTCTGGGTGGCTTGGTCGGTTGAGCATCTGACTTCTGCTCAGGTCATGATCCCACAGTTCGTGGGTTTGAGCCCCGTGCTGGGCTCTGTGCTGACAGCTCAGAGCCTGGACCCTGCTTCAGATTCTGTGTCTCCCCCACTCTCTGCTTCCCCTTTCCCCAAATAAACAAACATGAAAAGAAAAGCTAAAAAAAATAAAAAGAACTCACTGGGAACTGAATAGAAGCCACAGTGGAGAGGGTCAGGAATCGTGCTGGTCCTCCCTCACTCTGCCTGCAGCTCCTCCATGAGAGGCCGGTGGGAACATGGGTATGTCAGGCTGGAGGTAGACAATTATTTCAAAATAATAAGTTCCTTGGCATGAAATGTTTCATCTACTGAGTAGTAGGATAAATTTTGTGATATATGAGGATATTATTGGCTTAGGACAAGGCTTTCTTTCCTAATTGGAGGTGCTTTGTGGGCTCACTATCAGCATACCAGCTGATTCCTCTTGTGTTGCACTGCAAATTGCTGATTAACTGCTTTTATGTATGCAGAGCTGACAAGTTGCTTCATTTAGAAACAAACAGTAGTGCTCCAAGGAACTAGTCAGAAGTTCAAACTGACATTTAGAAATTGTAAACCTACAGACTTCATGACAAGTAATGCTGTCAGTTTAAATTATAGCTTTTCTACCTAGAGATAGGATAAAAAGAGCTAGTAATATAGCCTGTGACCAATGTATTAGAGAGAGATTCTGCTCTAGTGAGCTGAGAGATTGTGCTATTTGGATCTAACATTCAGTTGTACTTCTTTTTCCTTGGATATTTTCTGGGTGATCAGCCAGTGTGAAGGGTCGCCAGTGCGAATGATTGTAACAAATCCTTATTAGATCAACCAAAAAAATGCTCTCTTCGTGCTTTCAGGGGAGATTTTTGAGTAACTGAATTAGGAAGTGAATGAGTTGAGAGTTGCATTCCAAAATAAAGTACTTTATGTTAACATGAAGAAGATTAGCAGCAATTTCACCATCTGGATAGATTGAATTCTCTAAAATAGGTGGAATGATGGTAAGGAAGAGTCAGGTTGAAGAAGATAGGTGCCTCCTTGATTTTGGTATCTCCTAGCTAAGTACTTCCTGTCATCCCTGGCGTTACTATCTTTCAGGCATTTAGATGAACTTTCTCCCGACTGAATCAAGGAACCCGCTCTCCTGTAGTGAAGTATATTGCAGCATGGTCTCATCCATGCTCTCTGGTCCTTTGTGGCTGAGTGCTGGTGATTGATGTGTGCATAGGAGGTTCAAGATTGGTGAGGCAAGGTGCATACTGGATGAGGTACATTGGGGGGGAAAACTACTTTTGCAGCTTCTTTTTTATAGACTACATGTTTACATAAAGCCATTGAATTCTAGAATGTTAAAAAAATCAATTGGGTTTTCAAATCTGACTGGAATTGACAGAGATTTGATAGAATTAATTTCCAACTAATGATGAAACCAGTGGCTCATGTAGAGAAATGGTCCCTGTTATCCCCTCTCATCTGCCCTTTGCTTAGGAAGCACATTACACTGCAAAGAACTTGGAGTCAGAAGGTGTGGGTTTAATATCTGCTTTTCCATGCCTTGGGCAATGCATTTCACCTTCTGAGTCAGTGTTTAATCTGTAAAGTGAGGATATCTATTCATCTCTATTTATAGGCTTATTTTGAGCCTAGAATGAAATTGGAACTATTTTGTGGACTATGATGTTTTATGCAGATGTTAGGTGGGATTATGATTAACATGTAGCATAGCAAGGGCCAGCTTCATGGGAATGCAACCAGTGCGGTTACCTAAGATCTCATGCTCACAAGTGGGTTCTGTGCTTGGAATTTAATGTGCTGTGCTCATCATCTGAAATTCTGAGTAATTGTATTTTCGAGGCGCCTGAGCGGCTCAGTTGGTTGAGCGTCTGACTTTGTGTCAGGTCATGATCTCATGATTTGTGAGTTTCAGCTCTACATCAGGCTCTGGGCTGACAGCTCAGAACCTGGAACCTGCTTTGGATTCTGTGTCTCCCTCTCTTTCTGCCCCTCCCCTGCTTGTGCGCGCACACTCTCCCTCTCTCTCTCTCTTTCTCAAAAATAAACAAATATTAAAAAAATTGTATTTTGGAGCGCCTGGGTGGCTCAGTCGGCTAAGTGTCCGACTTTGGCTCAGGTCATGATCTCATGGTTTGTGGGTTTGAGCCCCGCATCAGGCTCTGTGCTGACAGCTAGCTCAGAGCCTGGAGCCTGCTTCAGATTCTGTGTCTCCCTCTCTCTCTGACCCTCCTCTGCTCACGGTGCCTCTCTCTCTCTCCCCCTCTCTCTCAGAAATAAATAAAATCATAAAAAAATTTTTTTAGAAAATTGTATTTTGAAGTGAAGTCAGATGGGACAATAGAGCATGTGCTGTGGGCATGGAGGCTCTAGGACCCAGTGTTTGGCTACTTCTCAGCTCCCTGGGGTGAATTCTTGGCTGCCCATTGCTGTCCAGAGTTCCCTGGCAGGAACTCAGGTATGACCATAGGAGTGGATTCAGTGTGTACCCTGAGCACCAAGTGATTGGTGGTTCCCATCAACCTGTGAGAACCTACATCAACCCATGAACATCCTTGTGCCCCCATATTCAGTAGGAAAATTTAAAATACCATAACTTGTTTAGAGAAAGACAACAGAAAAAAAAAAGGGAAAAGCTCTTTTTCCTGCTTTTAAACAAGAGGCCCCCATTTTTGTTTTGCGCAGGTGTCCACAAATTAGGCAGTTGCCCCCCAAAATATGTAAACAATGCCCAAGTGTAGTCATTTTCAAACTCTGCCCTGTGGGTCGGGTAGGGATTTCTTAGAGCCCCTTCAAGGCCCCAGTGGAGATGGGGGTAATAGAGACTTTGACAAGAGCAGTTTGGTAAGGGTGGAATAGGAAATAGCCAGTTAGGAGTGTATGTAGGAATGAGTGCAAGGTGAGAGTGTAGACAGCAATTGAAACAGACTTGTTCAAAAGACTGGCCTGGAAGAGTAGGGAAGAGTGATAGCCCAAGGAGGAGATAAAATAGAGGGAAGAGTGTTTTTGTTTTTAAGAGGAATGAACATATTTAAATGTTAGTGAGATGATCGAGAGGTAAAAGTTAATATAATCATTTCCAAATATTTACTGAAAATGTATTATGTGGTTTTTGCTGTACATTCTTGAACTGAGATTCAAAAGCTTTCATTTTCCAAAGCACCAGAAGATGCTTTAAAATCTAGTCTTTATACACAAATATGGGAGGGCAGTGTGCATCCCCTTCATGTGGCTCAGGGCCATCCGTATTTGGCTGTCTTTTCAGCTGTCATGGGCTGGTGCTGGAGCAGAAGGCCTCACAATCCGCTCTTCTTGACTCCAATGTACAGCAGGATGATCTTCTGCCCTTGCACACTGTGTTTGGGTGTGAGATCTGTTGGGCTTTTGAATACTCAGCCATGCGACGTGCTGGGGGCAGCTGTCATATTGGCTCCTTCAGGTATCTGGGACAGATTTTGGCAGTGACTACTATTCTTTGATTCCCTAGGCAATTGGAATTAATTGGCTCCTACTTGAGTAGAATATTTATCAGATTTTGAAAGTAGTGAATAGAAATATTGTGGATTACTATATTTTTGTTTCTTTATCTGTAAAGTATAAATAATTCTCCCTCCCCAATTGAGAGGACTAAATGAGATAAAATACATAAAATGCTTGGTACAGTGCCTGGCACATGGTTCGATGCTTGACAAATATTACTTTCCTTTCTTGTTCCTCTTTTTTAATTGTTGTATGGATAGGCCTTTTTTGATGCAATAGAGATGATCACAAAAATTCCAGTGTGTCAAAAATCAATTTAAAATTTTAAATTATGTTGGATGAAATTTGTAATGAAAGAAAGCTTTTTGTGATAATTCACTTTCCAAAGAGGAAAAATTACTTTTGTAAAGAAAAGATATTTCCAATTTATTTTTTAGAAATATTTTCCTTTATAGCATGTATGTAAGTTATAACCTCTGTCAATCTCCTTTATTTGTAAGTTGGGATGATACTAATATGTAACATGGTGTTGTTAGGAAGTTTATTTGAGCATGGTGGCTGGCATATTGTAAGTGCTCAATAGATAATAGCAATAATTATTATTTTGAGATTAAAGATTCTGTGAATTTATTTATATTTTAGAGAGAGAGAGAGCAGAAGAGAGGGACAGAGGGAGAGAATCTTTTTTTAAAAAAATTTTAAATGTTTTATTTATTTCTGAGAGAGAGAGAGAGAGAGAGAGAGAGACAGCGTGAGCAGGGGAGGGTCAGAGAGAGAGGGAGACACAGAATCTGAAGCAGGCTCCAGGCTCTGAGCTAGCTGTCAGCACAGAGCCCGACGTGGGGCTCGAACCCACGAATCATGTGATCATGGCCTGAGACAAAGTTGGATGCTTAACTGACTGAGCCACTCAGGCGCCCCTCATTTTAACCATTTTTAAGTGTACAATTCATTGGTATCAGTACATTCATAATTGTGCAAACATTACCAGTTCCAGAATGTTTTATCACCCCAGACAGAAACTTTGTACCCATTAAACGCGAATTACCCATTACTCCTTCCCCTTACCTCTGGTAAACTCTATTCTACTTTCTAACCTTATGAATTTGCCTATTAAAAATACATCATATAATTGACATCATACAATATTTGTCCTTTTATGTCTTGCTTATTTCATTTAGCATAAATTTTCCCCTTTTTTCTCTATCTAGCGTAATGTTTTCAAACTTCAGCCAGAATTTCATTTTCATGTACAGCTGAGTAATATTCTATTGTATATGTATACCGCATTTTATCTCTTATCTACTGATGGATATTTAGGATGTTTCTACTACCTGCTGGCTATTACTGTGAATAAGTCTGCTATGAACACTGGCATACAAGTATCTATTTGAGTCCCTGCTTTCTATTTTGGGGGGGATATATGCTGAGAATTGGAACTGGTGGATCATATGGTGCTGGATCATATGGTAACTCTATGTTTGACTCTTTGAAGAGCTGCCTGACTGTTTTCCACAGCAGCCACACCATTTTACATTTCCATCTGTAATTTACCACATTCCACTTTCTTCACATCTTCACCAACACTTTCTTTCCCCTCCATTTTTTGCTGATTGCCACACTAATGATTGGGAAGTAGTATCTTATTGTGGTTTTGATTTTCCTAATAACTAATGACATTGAGTATCTTCTCATGTGGTTGTTGGCCATTTTTGTCTTTGTTGGAGAAATATTTATTCAAGTTTTTGGCCCATTTTTACATTGAGTTGATAACTTTTTGTTATTGTTGATTATAAGAGTTCTTTATAGGGGCACCTGGGTGGCTTAGTTGGTTCAGCGCCAACTTTAGCTCAGGTCATGATCTCGTGGTTCAAGCCCCGCATTGGGCTCTGTGCTAACATCTTGGAGCCTGGAGCTTGTTTTGGATTCTGTGTCTCTTTCTCTCTCTCTCTCTCTCTCTCTCTCTCTTTCTGCTCCTCCTCCACTCGTGCTCTGTCTCTAAAATAAAATAAATATTTTAAAAAATAAAGAAAAAAGTTCTTTACATATTCTGGATATTAATCCCTTACCAAATATTTGATTTGCAAATATTTTCTCCCATTTCATAGGTTGTCTTTTCACTTTCGATAGTATCCTTTGTTATATGAGAGTTTTGATAATGTTCATTTTGTCTATTTTTCTTTTGTTGTTTGTCCTTTTGGTCTTATAACCAAAAAAACATTACCAAACACAATGAAATGAACTCTTTTAAGAGTTGTATATTTTTTAGCTCTTATGTTTAGGTCTTTGATCCTTTTGATCAAATTTTTGTATGTGGTGTAAGATAAGGGTCCAGTTGTACTCTTTTGCATATGGATATATAACTTGCCTGGCATAATTTGTTGAAAAGACTGTCCTTCCCGCATTGAATGGACTTAACACCTGTATTGAAAATCAATTGAATATATATGTGAATGTTTATTTTTGGGCTCTATATCTTGCTCCATTAATCTATGTCTGTGTTTATGACAGTATAACACTCTTTTGATTGGTATAGCTTTGTAATAAGTTTTGAAATCAAAATATGAGTCCTCCAAATTTGTTGTTATTTTTCAAGATTATTTTGGCTATTTGGGAATGCTTGAGATTACATATGAATTTTAGAATAGGTTTTTGTTCTATCTGCCTCTGATACACTCATTTATTTAAGGAATCTATTTTTTAATTTTTTTTTTGAGAGAGAGAAAACATGTAGGAGTGGGGGAGGGGCAAAGGGAGAGGTTAAAAGAGAATCTTAAACAGGTTCCACACCCAGCTTGGAGCCCACTGCAGGGTTCAGTCTCAGGACGGTGAGATTCATGACCAAAATTAAGAGTTAGTCACTTAACTGACTAAGCCACCCAAGCACCCCTACATTCATTCATTTAAATTTTAAAAGTAACAGATGGACAAAATTTATGAATACTCCAAAAAATTAAGTCCTTTACAAGCTTCCTATAGTTGCCAACATATAAGGTAATACAAAATATACTAAACTGGTCAGTAATTCTTTAAAAGCTTTCAATGTTTATTTTTGAGAGAGAAAGAGAGACAGAATACTAAAAGGGGAAGAGCAGAGAGAGATGGAGACGCACAATCCGAAGCGGGCTCCAGGCTCTGAGTTGTCAGTACAGAGCCCAATGCAGGGCTCAAACTCACAGATCATGAGATGATGACCTGAGCCAAAGTGGGACGCTCAACTGACTGAGCCACCCAGGTGCCCCTCTGATGTACAGTTCTTAAAAAAAATATGCTCCAAGTATACAGTGAGACTGTTGTATAATAAATTTGATCTTTGTAACTTTTAGAGATGCCTTATTGTTTTAAAGCTGTATCACTATAGAGGCATTGTTATATAGTGATTAAGAGTATGGCTTTTAGGATCAGACCTACCTTTGTCTGAATTCAGGCACTGGCATTCACTACTTGTATGACTGGGCAAGTGATTTCTCTTTGAGCCTCAGTTATCTCAACTGTAAAATGAAAATAAAAATAAGGTTATTACGAAAATTAAATGTAGTAACATGTAAGGATTTTTTTTTTTAATGTTTTATTTATTTCTGAGAGAGGGAGAGAGTCATGGTGAGCAGGGGAGGGTCAGAGAGAGAGGGAGACACAGAATCTGAAGCAGGCTCCAGGTTCTGAGCTGTCAGCACAGAGCCCGATGCGGGGCTCAAACCCACAAACCGTGAGATTATGACCTGAGCCGAAGTCGGATGCTCAACCGACAGAGCCACCCAGGTAAGAATTTCTAGTGCAGAGTCAGACACACTTTAATACTCAAATAATAAGACAACTAAAAAAAAATTTGAGGCTTATGTGGTTTCTTTTTAATGGGATTATCCTTTAGGGTTTTTGTTCGATAATGGAAGAGTGGGCAGCTGATGGTCTGTGCTCTGTCAGCTTTGCCTCTAATAAGTTTGTATGACTGAAGATGATTCTGGCCTGGGGTTTTGTCATTTGTAAAATAAGGTCTCTTCCAGTTATAACTCTTCAGTGATGTCTTTCTCCTATTTGTCTCTGTATTCTCTTCCAGAAAGATGTGTTCTGAACTATCTTACTCTGTCTTCCTTGCCTCCTTCCTTCTGTTTCCTGTATTTATCTCCTCATCTGTCTTGCATTTTGGGTGATTTCCTTGGGTTAATCTTCCTCATTGCTAATTATCTGCTTTGTATTGTTCAGACTATCTATTGAGGTCCTCTCTAACCAAATAAGGTCCCCTCCTTTTATTTCTAGGGTTTCTATTTGATTCTTTTTCAAATCTACCTATTCATTTTTCATAGTCTCCATTTTTACTTGTTACTACTCTTAGGTTGTTTATGTTCTTCAACATTTTAAGCATAGTTAAAGTTTCTTTCAGTCTGTTGAATGATGCCTAACTCTTGTGGTGCAAATCCTGCCATCTCCATCACCACTCTGGGTGATGGCTGAGACTTCCCCAGTTCTCATGGGCAGACCCTGGTGATTCTTGGTTTTACTCAGGTAGTTCATGTCCACTGAGCAGCATGCATGGAAAGTGCCACCTGGGCACCTCTCCCCAAGGTGGCATCAGTGTGCCTCTCTTAGTGGCTAAAGCCTATGACTAATTCCAGTACTCACTCTTCCTGGGGGCTTTATTGACTTTAGCTCCTGCTCATAACTCTGTCTTTATATTCTTTGTTTCTAGCACTTGGGGAGTTCCCTTCCTTAGATATAAGCTTGGACATGTAGCCTAAAATTATTTTCATAGATTCTGCCCATTCTGTGTTTTCAGATTGCCTGCTGTATTTCCAAAGGAGCCCAGTATACTATTTTTGCCATATTGGAAGTCTCTTCAGATATCTGGACATGTACACGTATTTCTCCAATATGTCTTTAGAATCTTTGATTAAACGTTTCCTCTTTTTTTTCAGTTCTAGTATAGTACTTTGTATGGAGTTGGTACTCAGTAACTAGCTATTGAGTGACTGAACGAATGTATGAGATCTAAGGCATTGGTTTCCAGTTTTGACGTTAAATTTTATTGTTGCTTAGTTTTTTGTTTTGTTGTTTTTCCTGCCTTATTCTCTTTTTAGATGAACTACATAACCGATTAAAATTAAAGTGAACTGAATTGGCAGGTGGGCTGTAGAAGGGAGAATACCCAGAAACCAAAACACAGTAGAGAGTTCAAAACCACATCTGGAATTAGTGATCCAAAGAGGGAGGTACATATCAATAAGCCACTAAGAGATATTCTGAGACGGAATCAGTGAAAAGCCCCCAGGGACCCTTCTGAAAGGAAAGAGCAGTCTTATCAGCTCCCCCTGTACCAACCATTTGTGTTTTTTCATGAAATTCACCTCCTTATCTTTATAAGCAGACTTTGATAAAAGATTGCCGACTAAGTAGTGTGTTTTTTCTTGACTTCCAAGCTGCTTTAATTTTCTCATAAATACCAAGATAATCTCACTTAAACGAAGTGCCTCTTTGCATCTCAGGCAGAGCCTATTTTTCTGCTCTTCAGCTTGAGGAGGGTTAATATTGGCTTTGAATGAACATCTGCTGGCCCCATATTGACACAGGAATAAATTATTCAGCATGTAGTATTTGGGAATTTAAAAGCTCCATGATGAATTCTACAAAACTATATTATGTCTCTGACATTCTAGGGTTTCATTATTTTGTCTTCAATTATTCACAAAGGCTTTTCACCTCTCAGAGCATATATGGAATTCTTCAGATCAAGTGAGCCCAAGACTGAAACGATGGAAGAGTGTATTAAGACATGATGTTCTCCTTTTCGTTTAGGTGGTATTTTTCTTTTTAGGTGGACTAAACAACTCCTTTTCTACACATATAAAATTGAGATCTGCTTGTTATGAGAGTGAGTTCTTTTGTTTGCAGAGCACAGGTTGTTAGGATGCACTCTGTGTGCTGTGTTACCAATCCTTTCTGAATAGCTTTGGAGAAATGTTTCTTGAAGATTATAACAGTAATTCTCAAACTTTATTTACTATAAAAAATGATTTGTTCCCCTATGTGCATAGAGTGGTGCCTTAAAATCTAAAGTTGGGCAAGGGTGGGGGGGTCTTCTAAATAGCTCTTGAATCATTTTTTTGTTTCTCCACTATCGGTACATTAACTCCAGCCGTCTTTGTTTCTGACTGCATTATTGTGATGGCTTCCAACAAATTGAGATTCTTAAGTGTATGTGTGTGTATGTGTGTATGTTGGGGTGGTGGGGGGAGGGACAGACTCCTTTAGCAGTTTGATAGAGTCTCTGATTACAAAAAAGACTGATTATAAAAATACAGCTTCATCCATGGAGTCCATGTACAGCTCAAAGTGTGAAAAATATTCTAGTTTAACCTAATCCAGACCTCAAAAACTATTTCATCAAAGCTAAAACTTTACATTCTTGTGATTAACCCCAAAGCAAATTTTTGGAGTCTGAACAAAACACATTAAACCATGAAAAAAAAAACTTTTTTTTTTGATGAACAGATAACTAATACTATTAGTACTTCAAAAAGCCTAGAAACTAAGACTAAAGATCCAGGTTTTCTTACAATATTAATTCATGCACACACTCCCTTCAGTTCCTAAAATTGCTAGTAAATCTGCTATGTGCACAGAATGCATCTTAGAAAAATAAGTTAAAATACCTACGAGACAACTGCGCTTTATCTGGAATGTGTTTAATTTTTAAACTTGGCACTTAAGTACCACTCTTACAGCCTTCTTTAGTTGCTATTTTATATACTGTGTGTGTAGGAAGGGACAAAGAAAGGTGAGACATAATGTATCTGTTTCTCTCCAGTGCTTGTGTCGCTCTCTGCTAATGAGTTAGATATGAAAAAAAAATTACATTTACTTATTCCTTCAACCTTCTGGGTGCATACTGGACAGATATGCTTCTTTAGTACCTGAAGATAACAGCACTGTCTCATGTTCACTGTAACATATGCTGGGTTGATTTTTAAAGTGCCAGGGACTCTGGGGGATTAAGGGAAGTGCACTGGGATCATGTCATTCATCCACTTTCTTTTTTAAACCAACTTATTAATGGAAAGTTAATTCACATCATTTCTGGGTTACAGTATGAAATGATTTGTTTTTCTATTTTGCCCCCAGTACATAATGGCATGAATCATAATAACTGCATATATTTGTATCTAACTAAGGAACATTTTTACTTATTTTGTCCTCATGGTAACTTGTGACGCAGGTATGTTAGGGATTATTGATCTGTGTTTCACAGAAGAGGAAACTGAGGCCCAGAGAGGTTGTGACTTGTCTGAGGTCACAGAGTAACTGGTAGAGCTGAGATGGGAACTCAGGCCTCTTGGCTCCTTTCCAGGATGCTTTTCTGTAACTCCAGGCAGAGAGGGTTTGCTCTTCACTTTCTCTGCAGTATCTTTTTGTACTGCTCAGGCAGATGGATGGGCGTTTGTTCAGTCTTGGTAATGGACATGGATTATGTCCCCATCTGCTTGCTAGAAAATCAGTCACTATGCTGAGCAATGTCCATTTAAAATATTAAATCGCATCAAAACTTATGACATTTAAAGTGCACTTACAATTTGGTTAAGATAACAATTTCATCTGTTTCTATGTAATTACAGAGGTTTTCAGTCACTTTAATTTAGCAGACTGGAAAAGTATGACCTCTGGCTACATGACCTTTTCATTTTACGTGTGTGTGTGTGTGTGTGTGTGTGTGTGTGTGTAACAGATGAACTTGGGGAGGTTTCATTACTTTCTGCTCTGCTTTTCCAAGGGCTCTAATTGTCTCTACTGCAGCCCCCAAGCCTCTTCCTCCTGTCCGCTGACAGCAGTCAGGATGTCCATGTGACATAGAGCAGCAGATTATTGATTTTGTTTTTTGTGTCAGGGCACTGTGTGTGTCACTTGAGGTGGTCTTGTGGGCATTTAGTTCAGCAGTGATTATGCACAGGGCCCACTTTAGCTTGAGCTGGGAAGGAAATGTCAAACAGGAAAGGGCCAGGATGATTCTTTTAAGAGGGAACATCAGGGAATTTATACCAGAGAGAAACACCGAGCTGTCACTTCTCCTTCAGCATTTCACTTTGATTTCTAGTTGGCATGTTTAAAGAGCCTGACATTTCGTTTCTCCATGTTCACTTGAGCAGGGAGTATGGGATCAGAAGCCATCGATTGGTTGGCAGTAGTCTATAACTCTTAAATAGCATTCGATCATGAATGAAAGCTTCACGTGTTTGAAAGTCAGCCCCCAAATAATTGGGTATATCTTCAGCCTGTGGACATCTGCCCTGTTTCAATTCAAACATGGGAAAGTTGGTCTAGTTCCACTAGGCTTCAGTAAAGCCTCCCCTCTTCTAAGGTGAGAGCAAATTCCAAGGACTTTAGGAAATCTGTGTGCTTTATCTTGGCCTCAGATAACCTCAGGAGGCCTGCTGGGTTAGGCTTGTACCTAGTATCTTCTGGGAGCGTCAGCAAGCCTGAGCCCCTCAGCTGTAGTCTACCTTTCAAGGATGGGAGGCATGTGAGAGGACTTGAGGACCACCATGCATGTAGACAGGGGCTGAGGGTGCAGCTACTGCTTTCCTGTTTTCTTTTTTTTTTTTTAATATTTTTATTTATTTCTAGGAGTGAGAGAGAGACAGCATGAGCAGGGGAAGGTCAGAGAGAGAGGGAGACACAGACTCTGAAACAGGCTCCAGGCTCTGAGCTGTCAGTCAGCACAGAGCCTGACGCGGGGCTCGAACCTATGAACCGCGAGATCATGACCCAAGCGAAAGTCGGACGCTCAACCGACTAAGCCACCTCCTGTTTTCTTTTGACAAACTGAGACATCTATGAGTTTTGCAGTACTTGATGTCTAGGAGAGTAATGGTTGTTTTCTTCTATAACTTTTATAGGGGATTTTTCTCCTACCACAGCCCTCCAGCACTAGGAGGCCTGTCTGAAACCAAGGTTCAGGTTCTAGACTAACTTGGAACACTGGAAAGGCACGTAACTGGCTCTTTCCTCTTTGCTTCATACTTGAGTGGCAGGCCTGCTTTTCATTTTGATTGGTTGATACCAATCTAATACTTTTGAAGGGAGATGTCAAAACCCCATTGCATTAAGTCCCTTTCTGAAAACGTGTGAGTTGGCATGGGTACTGTTCTTCCTGCCATCCTTCTTGGTGGGCTCACCTGACCCAAATCGGCTAGGAGTAAATGTGTTGATCTGGGCCGCTTAGGTGCTTTATGCATGCATAGCAGTGCTGAGTAATATATTGATCATTGTATCTCAAGCTACCTGTGGTGAAACTCTATTAATGAAGCCCTAGGGATGAAATATGAAATTGGATGGAGTGTGTGATAACTGGAAAACAGTGGTAAGTAAAAGTAACCTGAAGGAGCATGTACAGAGGAGAAAAGGGCCAGGACTTTCAAGACCTTTTCCTTTAAAATCTTGTTTGTTTCCATCCTGATTACCTCACTGAATATTTTTGGAGTTTTTATGTTTTGTTTTGTTTTGGGTTTTTTTGCTTGTTTGTTTCTTGATTTTCACATTGTTTTTGGTTGGAACAGTGGATCAGACATCATTTTTTTATTAATGTTTTATTTATTTTTTGAGAGAGAGTGCGCGAGCAGGGGAGGGGCAGAGAGAGAAGTGGGCAGAGACTCCGAAGCAGGCTCTGAGCCGACAACAGCAATCCAATGTGGGGCTTGAACTCAGGAACCATGAGATCGTGACCTGAGCTGAAGTCGAACGCTTAACCGACTGAGCCACCCAAGTGCCCCTGGATTGGGCATCTTTATTTCACTGTATTCTCTCCTACTCCCCCTCCTCTAAATTATCTGCATTGTCTATATGGAAGAAATCTTGTATATTACAGAGACTAGCCATCTGTGAAGTATGTACCAAGGACCACTGTTAGGACATTTCAGGGCTACTTGAGGAGATTATGTTGACAAGTCCTGCTCCTTGTCACTTGGAGGGGCTTTTGTCAGTGACTTGCCCTAATAGGTAGTAGCTTTTGGATCTTTCCCCAGTATTCTGTGGCCCATTGCCAACCAATTTAAATGCCATTCTCAAACTCTGGTGAGAGTTTGGAGCTGGTGGTGCCCCTCCTGGCTTTTAGATGTTTCCAGTGAGCATAAAGTAGACCCAGTGTTTCAGTAAGATCTGCTGGCCAGCACATGTCTTCAGCCCCAGCTATTCAAGTTGCTGTCCCTAATGCAGTGTGACACATTAGAATGAAAGCAGTGTAAAACTTTGGTGCCCCATACATTTTGACAAGGTTGGTAATTTCTGGTATACAGAGTGATAAACTGTGAACTGACATGTGAAGAGTTAGACAGACCTGAGTTCTTGTCCCAGATCTGCCACCTATTATCTTATGGCCTCGGGCAATTTATTTACCTTTCTGAACCTTAACTTCTGCTCAGTAAGGGGGCCTAATCATACCTATCTCACAGATTGTTATAGAGATTAACTGATAACATCTATAAAAAAAACATCCAGGGTAGTTAGTGCCTGACATTTAATGTTTGTTTTCCTTTCTTCCACACAAACCGTCCCTGCCACCAACTCCTACACTGAAGATTCAATAAGAACGTACAGGGTTATAAGACAGAATGAATGATTCAGTTTAGTTGTACGTGACATAATTTCTTGCCTGTGAATGCTGACTTTTTTCTGAGAAAAGGTTTTAACATCGAATGAAGTCTCAATTATTTTAAATACTTTAATATAATTTTGTTTGAAGTGAAGTGATGGACTATGTAACTATTTAAGATCCCTTCAAGCCCTGTAGTTTTATGGTTCTTTGTAGTTTTTGAAAAACCAATATAATATGCCTTTCTGGGTTTTAAGTTCTGATTTCTATGCAGTAAAAGTCTTTGAAAAAAAAAGAGTGAGCTTCATAAGAAATTTTTCTTGTTTATGTAACCAGAGCATTAATGTTTTTGTGATGATGTTTTCTTTTAAAAATAAAAACAACTAAAAATGAGTTTCTTTGCCAAACGCTCCAAGTTGCTTTGGCTGGGGGCTCTGTGAGCAAACTCAGGCAGACCCATAAAAGGTCATTGTAGGCACCTCTGCGAACTCCGTGTCCTTAGCTCTCTGAGGAGAGTGGGGCCTGAGGGAAACGGGAGAGGAGGAGGGCTGGGAAAAGGGCATGGTTCTGGACTCAAGGAGTCGATAGTCCCGTGTACTGTATAAGGAATTTTAGGGGGTGATTATTAGCATTTTGGCAGCGGTTATTATTATTTTTTTCTTTCCTGTGAGCTTTTATTTTGGGGGTCTAACTTTGGAAGTTCTGTTAACTAGCCCTTTATAGGCTGTAGTATGACATACTCCTTTGTGGTTCCAAATATTTGTGGCTGTTGTGGGTTTTTCTTTTTAATTTCAGTTCCTGTAATATTAAGACCAGCTGGTTAAAGCTATTTATTTTGATACAGAAAGGTATTATGACTAAACCGTGCTAAATAAAACTTCAGTCGAGGAGGCGGCACACTACAATGGGAAAGAGCAGAGGCTTTGAAAGTTAGATCTGAGTTTGAATCCCAACTCGTTTGGTAATAGAGTGTGTGTGACATAGGGTAAGGTACCCAGCCTCAAGAGACTCCTGTCACTCACTTGAAAAAATAAATGACTAATACTTATGTTTCAGTGTGGTTGAGAGCATTAATTTATATAACATGTTCTATATGTAAGGTTCTACTCATGTTAGTGCTTTTCTTTCTCATCCTTCCTCTTCCACTCCTTATTTGTAAAAGAATTCAACCTCTTATTTTCATAGGGCTAGAGCCTTACCAGTTCCTCTGGAGATGAAAGGAGAGAAAATCCCCCTTTCTCCTCCCAATTAAGGTTGGGGAGACTCATTTTCTCACCCCTTTGGGAAACTTCCTTATCCCAATGGTGGGCTATATCTCTTTTCATGCAGATTATAGCATTAGGATGATTATAAAATAACTTTGGGATTGGAGCATAAATGGAGTGCCTGCGTGGTTGTTAATTATAATCATTCTCATTGCTAATAACTCCAGTCAGAAGAATGGATTTATTCTTCTCTGTTATGTTTCTTTTAAACATTCCCTGTTTTTCAGCATGTTAGAGACTCAGCCCTACAGTTTCCTTGTTTCCTTAATGCTTTCAGATTCTTGGGTTTGGCAGGTAGGATCATGGTTCAGTACTGGCGGCAAGGTATTTGTCATGTGTTGAGTCTTACACATATTTCAAAAATATCTTGAGATCAGATTCTTTGTATCAGGAAGGAAAGCTGAAGAAATTTTGAGTTGAGGTTATTTTAGAGAAAACATGGTTGAATTTGCTGTTATTTTCTTGGTAATATTGCTTCAGGGGATATGTGTTTCATTCTCTCTGGTTAGTGGTTCTTCTTCAAAATGCAGCTTAAATGCACTTGTTTTGAATATGGGCTAATTTCTGAGTTATAAGATACCACACTGGGTTGTTAGACCAGTGATCACAGGATGGCTATGTGTGTGGTTAGCACATTCTTTCATGGGCATAGAACAGACACCAAATGACTAGTAGAATGACTAAGGCTGTTTAGAATAACAAGTGCTGTTTGTTTCTATTGAATTCTATAATATTACTAAAAAGTAATAATTATATATATAGTGATATGTAGTGATTATGTCTATGTCTATATCTGTATACTATATCATCTATATCTGTCTTTGGTTGTGTTCACATATAAACAGCAGCATATACTTAATGTTGAAGTAAAGAATCCTTCCCTTCATCCTCTCTATAAGCTCCCAAGGAAATTAAAAATACCAGAACACTGGATTAATCCAAGTTTTTACTGTTCATGTAATTTTTTAAATAGGTAGAAACTAGTTTTATGTCAGCATTTGAAGGCTGTTGAGCAGCTGTACTGGTGTGCAGAATACAGAACTCAGTGAAAGTGTCGCTGTAATCAGAATGGGTGTCAATAGATGTTTATAGGTGTCCCAAATGAAATCATATTCATATTCATCTCCAGTGCCACATCCTACAAATCTCACAAAAAAGACTTACCTGTGCTCCATAAAAGTAATCCTTTGGAATTCTTGAATTAAACTGAGGACATTGTTACTCCTTTGTATAAGAAACTTCTAAAGACATACCTGAGTTTCCCGTCCAGGTTTTTCTGCCCAGTCTCTACTGCATTTTATTCTAAATTTACACAACTTTTTGGATTGTGTAGTTTGGAGATGGTTTGACTGTTAGGTAAATTTCTAAGTTTTGTATACATCATTTAAAAGGTGCTGTATTTTTTCACTCTTTGTACATGTATACATAGTTGTTCTGCCACCAACTAGAAGTTGTCAGAGTGAAAAAAGTTCTTTTCATTTAACTTTTTTTGTAAGAATAGCCTGGTTCTCTACTAGCAGAGACTGATGTGAATTAAAAGGTGTTGGAATTTCCTCCTGTGGGTCTAATAAAAATTTTAGTGTAGGTCTGAATGTGTGTATGTTAATTTGTCACATTTGTTTGGAAAATACTATATAGCTTAAGCTATTCTAGTTTCTCTTACCTGTTAGTCTTCATTCTATAATTATAAGATGATCAATCGTATGCTCTACAAATTAGACATGCTGCATTGATACATTTATTTGACTAAATTATGGTATGATTTCAGCTCTGAAATATAGATTTGATTGGATGTGTATGAAAGATGAGTTTTTAACACTCATGGTTTTACATACATGCAGGTGTATGTAATTTTGATTTTATACACGGTTTTGTGTGTATCATACATACATACATAAAATCATGAGTCTTGCAAATTAACTTCATCTTGCTTTGTATACTTTTGTCTGTGAAGATTATATAACCAAATGACTATTTTAAACCAATTTAAGCTAAAACAAAAGGTTAGAGTAATTCCAAGTTTTATAAAATAATATATCTCTTATGTTCAAATAGAAAATTTTGGAAGTATAAAAGCTGAAATCAAAGTGATCTCTGTGTGGGAGAATTAAATGGTGAACTTACTTTTGTTGTGCTTTTATATTTTTCTTAAATTTTCTAGAATGAACACATATTCTTTAATGAGAATAATACTAATACTTTAAAGTAAATGTAGTTTTGGACCGCCTGGGTGGCTCAGTCGGTTAAGTGTCCGTCTTCAGCTCACGTCATGATCTCACAGTTCGTGGTTTTGAGCCCCCGCATCGGGCTCTTTGCTGACAGCTCAGAGCCTGGAGCCTGCTTTGGATTCTGTGTCTCCCTCTCTCTCTACCCCTCCCCTGCTCATACTCTGTTTATCTCAAAAATAAACATTAAAAAAAAGAAAAGAAAAATTGGTGCTATAAAAATTAATTAATTAGGTAAGTAAATGTAGTTTAAATCTCTTCAGAAGAAACATCTTAAACTTTTTCTACCTTTTTGTTGAGAAATTTGTGATTTTATTTGATTAATAATATGAAAAATGTATTAGCATAAAGAACTTGAGTCCAAATTGCAAACTTAAGTGTAAAATAAGTAATATTACTTTTTCATGGCACCATCACATTAATATGTTAATTATGCTCTGAGAACACATATTTTTGACCTAGACCATATGCAGCAATTAAGAAATTTAATACAAAAACAACAGTTTTTAAAAGTAGGTCCAGAGTCGAATGGATCAAGAAGATGTGGTTTATCTATACGATGGAATACTACATGGCAGTGAGAAAGAAAGAAATCTGGCCATGTGTAGCAACATGGATGGACCTTGAGGGTGTTATGCTGAGCGAAATAAGTCGGGCAGAGAGGGACAGATACCATATGTTTGCACATAAAGGAGGATTAGGAGGAACTTAACGGAGGACCATGGGAGAGAAGAAGGGGGGAAATAGTGGGGGAGAGGGAGAGAGGGAAACCATGAGAGACTCTTGCATGCTGAGAACAAATTAAGGACTGATGGGTGTTGGGGGGAAAGGGGGAGATGGGCATGGAGAAGGGCACTTGTGGGGATGAGCACTGGGTATTATATGGAAACCAACTTGACAAAAAACTATTTGTAAAAAAAAAAAAAAAAAAAAAGTATGTCCAGAGTACAAATACATACCAAAATTTGCTAACATGAAAATGTTTTTATGATATAGGTTCAGTTAGTTCAAAAAAAATTTTTTTTTAATTTTTTTTAAATTTATTTCCAGGAGAGAGAGAGCGCGCGAGCAGGGGAGGGTCAGAGAGAGAGGGAGATACAGACTCTGAAATAGGCTCCAGGCTCCGAGCTGGCAGTCAGCACAGAGTCCGACGCGGGGCTTGAACCCACCAACCACGAGATCATGACCTAAGCGAAAGTCGGACGCTTAACCGACTAAGCCACCCAGGCGCCCCTAGTTCAGAATTTTTAAAAAGCCCATAATAATCAGGAAGTCTGACAAATTTCAAAAGAAACATGAAATGTACCCATGTTTTTATGACTTTGCAATTAATTGAGCAACTTTTTCTCTTGGTCTGTTGTTTTGATAGATGGATCTCCAAATGCCCACAATTCTTGTTTTCATTTATCTTCAATTCATCTTAATTAGCCAGTTGAACTAAGACAGTACTCTTTTGACCGTAAAGATAGATGCATCATCAGATGGTCAGCGCCTTAGTTCTCATTGGGATTCTTGCAGGCTTTTGGAGATGCTGCATGTTGTACTCTTTGGAGACTTTAAAGCATTTTCTCTTTCTTGTCATCTAGTTTAAATCAGTATTTCAGGGTATGTTTTGTACTGGAAAAAGGCATCTGAGCAATGAAAAATGTGGTTATTTTCAAGGCATTCATTAACCTGTAAAATGTTATTTTCTTTACTCTGGTCATTTTAGAGAGGACCTTGGATGCAGACTCTATTTATTAGAGACTCCTGAATACATAAATCAATTTTGACGTTTTCTTTGGTCTGATGATAATGTGACTTGTTAATAATTACTGTAGTAACTTCCAATTAATGAGAATTGTGACTTCAGATTAAGTTCCTTCTAATTAGTACTTTGTCATTTTCTTCATCAGAAAATGGTGTTTTCTGGTCTGGAATTAAGGAAAGAGTTCCATTTGGCAATAGGTGGTTCATTAACACATGGAAAGAAATAGACCGGCTCACACCCTTCTTTGCCAATTGCAAATGTTTTGTTAAAAGGAAAAGCTTGCCTTGCTTTGTGGGGGATGGGTGTGGCAGATTTCTTATACAAAACTCTTACATTAGGTTTTCTCTCTAGGAAAAAGGTGTTTAAAAAGGAAACATTGAAATGAAACCAAGTGTGGTAATCACAAGGCTCTAAATTGTAGTGAATGTGGAAGTATTAAGGAGATGTGTGGAATGCCTCAGTAGTTAGCCACCCTATCAATAAAGATCTCATTTCATAGAAGAGGTAGGGTCTTAGAATGTTACAGTTTTAAGGAACCTTGTGGGATCACTTAACCAAACCCCTCACTTTAGAAATGATGGAATTGAGGCCCCGAGAGGAGAAGTAATTGAACTTGACAAAGCAGGTCAGTAACAAGGGTAGGACCAGCCCAAGGTTTCTTTGCTCCCCGTACAGTGTTCTGGTTTGCTACCATATATTGGTACTGTTTTAATTGCTGTGCTATCAGGAAGATTAGTCTAAATGTTTTACAGGAAATGTGATTATGATTGAACTAGAGACTAGAAAACACAGCAATTTATTTTCTTTAGGTTTGTCAAAAATTTGGTACCAGAGAACTTTAACTTCTTTCACCACAGTTAACAAAGTAAGTGATGGATAAGGATTTTGAATTTTGGCATGTAAATGCTTTTTCAGTTAAGTGTCATTTGGAATAAAGGAGACTAAATATGTAACTTAAGAGATTTTCCTAGAAGTACGTGTAGCTACTGCTGAAGGATGGATGGAAACACCAAACGATCAGGTCGGAATTGAATGTTGGCAGAACAATGAACATAACCTTATTCATTTTCATGTAGAAGTCATCCCCTGGCATCATAGGGCAAAGGGACATTCTGACTTCATCACTTGAAGTGCTCTCTCTGCCATTGCAACGTGAGACAAAAGCTAAAAGGATCAGGTTTTGAGTGGATACTGATGTCTTCAGACTATTTTGTTTCCAGTGTACTGATATCCATATACTGAGTTCTATCTATTTATGTTGAAATCTAGAGGCCTTCTCTCTCAGGGGAGGATGAGCGAGACAGCAGGAAGAGATCAACTTTCGAAGCCTCCCTTTCTGTTTTGATTATAAGGTGTTTTTACAGTTGTTACTTTTGCCCTGTTTTAAGGCAAACTGTTTGAAATAACCGTAAGAAATTTTGAATGATTTTCAAATAGACTAAATTGAGCTCTTGTAATTTAAAATCGTTTTATTTTTGTTTGCATTGGCTCTGTTTATTGCGCTGAAATATTTCTTCAGGAAGGATCGCTTCTGATCTGTGGCCTCCCTGGCAAATGAAATCAGTGTAAGGGCTTGAATTTCAAATGCATGTTTTTTACATTTAAATTGCTGTCCTCTGCCATAGGAAGAGCTCAGGAAAACCATCTATAGTTCATAAGGCTGGACTCTTGCAGTGAAATTAGAGGCCATTAGAACTATTGGTCTTATTTCCAACTGAATTAGTTAACTGCCTGTTAAGGTTCAGAGCTTATTGACCAATAGGCATTTATTACCTTGGCCATAATGACACAATGATTTCCATTAAATTCCAGAGTTTATGGAAATAAAAAAGAGATCTTGCAAAGAAAGTGGTTAGTGGTTGCATTTAATTATTAGGATTAATTAGGCATTTACATGTAGATATAAAGTATGTTTTAAAAACAAGTATTTATCTTTCAGTGCGCTGAGCCAGTTGTGCTAAAGGGGATGAAGATTTTGTTGCTCTTAAAGTACTGCTGGTTCTCTTGTTTCACGAAGTGTATACACTGGAATCGCGGAGCCATGTCTGTAGAGAGTACTTATCAATATTACAGGATATTTGGTAGTTTAACTTTTGCCATTAATAATATTCAGGATAATTTTGAAAATAATCGACATGGTTGGTATAAGATATTAAATGTGTTCATCTGGGAGCTTAAGAAAATGATTTGTCTTTTTTTTTTCAAGGACTTTTAGTGTGAGAGTTTCAGAACCTGCGTTTCCATCACTTCTATATTTTTATTTAATTATGGTCACAATTTTATAATTAGTAAGGATTTTTACATAAGATATCAACTAAATTAGGGGCTTTGCATATTGGTTTTGAACTTGTAGTGGTTAAAAATGTATCTTAGGAGCTACTTAAAAGAACTTATTAAAAAATTAATGTATCCTGAAAGAAGGTAGAGAGAATGACAAGTATGAAATAGAACCTAGTTTTTAAGCTTTGGGGATTCTATCCATTACATTAAAAATTGATGTAGGATCTGAATATTCATCTCTAAGATCATTTGAAATGATAAGCTGCAGAATTAGAGCTACTTCTCCCATAGAAGACTAACTTGCAAGTGTCAGCCAACATTCCTTTCAAACAACTTGAAATGCGTTTCTTAATTTGCTTTAGAAGTGTAGTTTCAGAAAGTTGATGCAACCAAGTACATTTGCATTTCCTCTGGACAGGATAAATCCACTTCATTGATATTAGTTTGGATAATTTCTCCCCAAGGGTCAGTGCATCTTTTTCAAACTCCGAGATCCAAGAGCGTTATGGGTAAAGCTTCCTAGGTTAAATTCATATCTGTCCTGGCTGGGGACGATGCTGAGCCACATAAAAGATGTAAATATGGATTTAGTCATTCTAGATTTCAACGTCTGAGCAAAGGAAGGAGAGAACTGAGATTTTGAAAGACATCGAATTCAAGGCATGAATGAGGATGCCTCCAGGATTGCAAATTTAGGAAAAGCAGAATGAGAGAAGGGTTGCTAGTGGAATGGAATTCTTCGGTTAATATTTATTGATGGATACATTATATCTCTGTGGTAGGTTGTATGTATATAGATACGAATAAAAAATAACCCCTGCTTTGAAAGAACTTACTTTCCATTAATTCATTTGTTCATTTGTTTGTTCGTTCAGTAATCATTGGGTCCTGATTCTGTGTCAGATAACCACCTTGGAGATACAAAGATGAAAAGGCATTGTTTTTGTGCTTCATGAACATTCCGTCTGTGGAACGTATTCCTGACATTCCCATTTGGAGCACAGAAAAAGTGTTTCCTTGTAACTGTTCTAGCGGGAAGCTGCATGCTATAGGAATGGAGACCTGGCTTCAGAGTTAGACAGTTCTGGGTTTGAATCCATGTTCTGGTGCTTATAAACTATTACTTATAAGCAACTGACTTAACCTTTATTAGCCTCAAGACCCTTATCTTTATTTTTTTAAATTATTTAAAAAAATTTTTTTATTTACTTGAGAGAGAGAATGCATGAATGGGGCATGGGCAGAGAGGGAGGGAGGGAGCTGGGAGAGAGAGAGCGAGAATGAATGAATGAATCCCAAGCAGGCTCTGTGCTGTCAACATGGGGCCTGATGTGGGGCTCAAATTCATGAACTGTGAGATCATGACCTGAGCTGAAGTCAGACACTCAACCAACTGAGCCACCCAGGTGCCCTAGGACCTTTATCTTTAAAGAAAGACATAGTCTATCTTACAGGATTATTAAGACTAAATAACATGACTTATGTGAAGGAGCTTGCCACATACTAAGAAATATCAGTTCCATTTCTGATCCTTACCGTAATATTGCTAGAACTGTGGTCCGGGGACATTTTGTTTGAAGTAGGTCATTGTGAACTGGTTGGGTAATATAACCATACTTTACAGCATAATTTCTTTTTATTGTAAAAATGCTTAAAATATTCTGAGCAACTGACTCAAAAGTGAAGTTTTAGAAGATAGTTCCTTTGTAAGTTGGGGAAGACCCACATTCAGTTTTTCCATGCACTTGTTTGTATGTTGCTTTGAAATAATTCCTTAATTATTTAATGTACATTTTTATATATCTCCCCAAGTTGAGTATATGTTTTCTGAAAGCTGAGCTTAATGATCTCTTCTTATATAGTCTTATAGCACTGAATTCATTTTTACACAGTAGATGGAGAACACATTTTTGATAAAAGGTGATATAGTTGTAGAAAAACCCCCCCCACCAAAGATTAAAGTAATTAAAAATGTGAAATCATTTTGATTCTGCAATTTGAAACTTGTCAATGAAGGATACTGGAAAATGTTTCAGTCTAAAAGTTTTATAGAGAGCTTAATTGATACAGGGAGCTTCCAATGTTAGCAATTTGTAATGTTCAAGAGATATGCAGAATCCATCGGTGTTCCAACAAAAGGTACCCGTCAAATAGCATAGCTGAATTATGTGGTGCAAAAGACCCTACTAGGTCAAAGAAGAGCATTAACCTGGAACTGTTTAACCAAGCCAGGCACCAGCTGACTGTGAATGTTACTGTTTATGCACGATTGCCAAGACCAAGGTTTATTATTAGAGTTATATAGTTGTTTTGGGTGGTTGTGCTTGTTTTCAGATGATTTTGTAAAACATAGATAATCCCATTAGACATTTTATATTATGTTCATATTTGATATGTATATTACATTCAAGTGATACCTGAATGAAATTTCCAAACATTTCTCAACCAAAATAATGTTTTAAGTTTCTTGTTATGTAGGAACTGCTATGCTGTTCTGATGGCTCTTTTTGAAAGGGAATTCATTTGCCCATCTCTGCTGTTACTATTTTGGAATTGCTGCCATAATTTCAGTAGGAATGCATCACCAAAAGGACTATTATGCTGATGAATGAGAGCTTCCTGTGCCTGTTGGCAGGCACTAAGTAGGCTCTAAGCAAACTGAAATTCATTGAATCTTAGCAGGGCTATTAAGAAAATAAGTGCAAATTGTCAGGAGAAGAGAGGTTTGTTCCTTAACATCATCACTTGACTCTTGGGTAAGAAATGTTAGGCAAGAAAGAGACTGTTTCAATTTGTCATCCTCCTGAGACTTCAAGATGTTATCTGTAGTGCTGAAATAAACCATTCCTTTCTATAAGCAGAGAAAATGAGAAAATGGTTTATGCCCAGATTGGTCCATTTAGTTAGGAGGACAGTCACATAAATAACTACCTAAGAAAACAAAAACAAAGAAAGAAAATGGGAAACCTGAATCCCTGGCATAAACCCTTTCAGGATTAAAGTCTCTGTAAATAATATGTGCAAAAAAGAACTGCCTGTTCACAGGGGTAATGTGCTCAGAGGATGGCACTGTGAACTTGAACCTCTTTACCTTAGTTTTTCCAACCATAAAATAAAGGCCATTTTCTTCTCTAAGGGGAAAGCTAGATTAGCTCACAGAGTTTTTTTGTTGTTTTGTTTTAATAAGCACTTGACCTGGTTAGGTTCAGGGTCTAAGCCCCGACCCATGTTTTATGGACTTTGGTTCCAATGTTAAAGTTGGAACAACTTGGTTGTCAAGTTAAGTTTTCAGAACCTTTCTAGAAATTTCTACTAAAGCCTTTCTTTTTGTTAATCAGCTTAACAATAACCTACAACCCTTGGACCAACTAAAACCTTTCTTTTTGTATGTATGTATCACCTGTTGGCCAGCCTGAGAACTAGATGGTAGTTTATATCCTAGAGTTTCGTTCTCAGACCTTTGGTGTACTATTTAGGGTCAGGTCCAGAACACCCCTTTATGGGTTTGTTCTCAAAAGCTCCCTTCTTGAGCCCAAGCTAGGGTTTTCCCTGCTTTGCCAGGCATATCCCATCATTACTTCTGTATGAGGCATCAATTCTATATGAGGGCAGAGAAAAAGAAAAAAAGCATTGGGACGCCTCCTGTACTCCTGGGACCAGAAAAAAGGGTCCCCTTCATCAGAATTTGGGATGCCTGTCCAGCAACCACTGCTATCGCTATCCCTTGTTACTTGCCTGGAGTTTTAGACTGGGAAAGAATGGAAAGAAGATTTAAAACACAGGGTTTTCTCCATTCTTACCCTCAGGAGTCCTCTTTTTTGCTTCTTTGAGCAGATGGAAGAGACTTTTTTTGGAGTGTTTTCTGTTTGAATCCAATGAGTACTTCCTTATTTTGAGCTGCTTTTGAATCCAACCCGGGTAATACCAGATGGGAAGAATAAACAAAACAAAACGGAAAACCCATTGCTGGTTTGGACTACTTTGAATTCTGAACTCTTTCCTTAATTCTTCGGGTACCATTTACTGTTCAGAGTCCTCAGAGAGCTGTTCCATGAAGTCTTTCCAGGATACAGTTGTATCCACCGGGAAGTACTGGATGCTTACTCCATCTTGCCTAGAAACGGAACCCTCTTCTCTTTTGAAACAATATAATGGTTATATTTTTGTGCTAGTAGGTATCGAAAGGCAAACATTTTCCTTTTTCTTGTTTCCATTGTGCTGTGTGCTGTCCTAACACATGCACCAGTGTGGAAAGATTACATAATATAAGAAGGGGAAAGATAGAGGCAGTGAAGTTTGTCACCTAGAAAAACATGAGTGACATCTTTGCGCAACCCTTTTGGGGGCATGTATTCTTACTTTTGGCTCTGCTTTCACCCCTTTGCTCATGTCACCCTCTTCATGTCCCTCTCCACAATTCCTGCTCTTTTCTGGAGACTCCTCCTGTGAGCTAGCAGCCAAAGACATTGACAAAGGTTAGGTTGCCTGTGGTGTACACAATGCTTCTCAAATTTTGCTTTGCCAAACACCTGAAGTCAGAAGAGAGGGGCTGTTCCAGGGATTAGGACTATTGGCAGAATGAAGATGGGCATTTCCTTATGTTTTCTTTTTGGTTTTTTTTTTAATTTTTAATGTTTATTTACTTTTGGGAGACAGACAGAGTGTAAGCAGGAGAGAGGCAGAGAGAGAGGGAGACATAGAATCTGAAGCAGGCTCCAGGCTCTGGGCTGTCAGCACAAAGCCCGACGCAGGGCTTGAACCCACAAAGCACAGGATCATGGCCTGAGCCAAAGTCAGAAGCTTAACCGACTGAGCCACCCAGGGACCCCTCCTTATGTTTTCGTTTTTAAAAAATTATGTGAGCTTTTCATAGTCTTCTAGAATTTCTTGTGTAAAAATAATTCCCTGTTGATTGTAAAAGAAGAAAAAGAAAGGGTAAGTACCACTATGGGGCAGCGTGTTGATGGCAGGCGAAGTTCTGAGTGTGTCAGAACAATGGCCACTATGGGAATTCTTTGTACTTTCTTTCAGTTTTGCAGTGAATCTACAACTGTTCTAAAAATAAAGTTCATTAATTAAAAAAATTATCTTCCAGAAACTTCAAATAAATGTGACTTTTCAGGAAATGTGTTATGGCATTGTATAGCTTTGCCCTTCTCCATGGTAGAATGCTATGGACTCCCATGTAAGTTATAATTTTATGAGGAAAACAATTGATAAAAAAAATCATGGAAACTAATGGTGGAGTTTCATCTGCTCATGGAAACCTTAGGTAGAACTCCTCTATCCCGATATACAGCACTTAATGACAATCATTTCTGATAGGCTGCTTTCTGGAAGGAATGGATTCCCATTAATCTGTCATGGTTTAGGTGTAGCTATATTATGAGATGCCAAGTGTTTTTTTTTCCAACAGGTAGGTGAGAACTCAGTCTTTTTTAATTCCCACATCATTGGCTTCACTGTTTTTCCACACCACCATTCTCTTTCCCCACCATTATTTTTTTTCCATTTTGCTTCTGGTCTTACCACATTCCCCAGGACCAGGCTGTGTGTGTGTGAAGGCACACAAAGTCTGTGTTCCAGGATTAGGAGAAGATTGGTAGGGTAGGGGCATAGAACTCAGGTGAAAGCCAGATGATTTCTTGGAGAATGTTCAGGAAATTCTCTGGTTTTCTTCTTGGCATCATTTTACACCCCTCCTATGCCACACCCATCGAGTGAAGGCACAAGATATGGAAAGTTCAGAACCATTGCTCTAGGGGACCTCAGACTTCTTTCACTGTTTATTTTTAAAGCTTAGAAGAGAAACTCCAGATGATGGGATACACGTTTTATAATCTGACATAAACATTAACAATGGGAGTCCCTCCAGCACTAGAAAATGACACCTACTTAGTTATTTAACTCCTGGTTGTCATTTCATCGTTTCTTTAACTTCTTATCAGATTTCTAGTTTCTTTTTACAATATGATTTCCTTGTAATTTTTTTTTTACCTTAACACTTTTGATACAATTAGTTAAAAATTAATTTGGGGAAATAGTTGATACAATATGAAACAATCAGGACTGAGAGCAGATTTCCTTTAGAAATTATTAAATGAACCCAGAGCCAATGTTGGGGAAAAAATTCACAGCTGCAGATTTGGTTAGAACATTATGTTTAGGCCATTTGGGCCTCTGACTCTGGGTTGCACACTCAATAATGGTGTTTGCTAAAATAGCTTCCAATCTCTTGCATGTGCTTTCAGCATATAATCAGGCAGACTAGTAAAAAATAGAAGTGTAGTTTTCTGGAGAGATAGGAATGATTACTCCCAGCTGAGCAGGTAAAACATATTGCTGCATGAAGAATGTGTTCTTTGCTGATTCTCAAGGTTTTCTTTATTTTTATTTTTATTTTTATTTTTAATATAAAGTGTCGGCAGACAGAAGCAAGAGAAAATTCACTTGAAAATGTCAGAAAATGAAAGAATGCTAGCAAATTGTATTGCAGGTAAAAATCCATTTTAGCCACCAAACAAACAAGCATTGGCTGAGAAGCTTGCTGATGGCTTCTTTTGTTTCACGATGATTTAAAGCCTCATGCCTGTAATCTAATTAACATCGAACTGAGTTGCAAGTACAGTGGCCTGTTTGGTTCAATAATAATACATTTATATGAAAGGTTAATGAAATGAATTTTTCCCCCATTCAATTCATTAAAAATTGTTCTACAATCAACGGTTGCTAATGGAATAGAGATTAAATATTCATGTTCATAAATTTTCTGTGTCATTTCTGATTTTCCTTCATTTCTGCCTCTATAGGGTGAATTTTGTGAGCATAAGAGTTCCCAGACAAAAACCTTGATTTAGAGGTTAATTGCACACCATTAATTCTTTTATCAGAGAGGTAGTGTGGAATACTGGAAAGAGAAAAGAGTTTGGCAGCGGGTCTGTCTCACTTTGTAACTGTATGATTTGGGGCAAGTTTCATCGCCACCTTCTTTTGTGCAATAGGCATTGTAAGAACTTCTTGCAAGATAGCATGAGGGTTAGTGATAAACTGTGGAAAGCACTGTGCAGGGCACAGGGTTAGCAATTCAACAAACCACTAGAAAACCTGGGGGGAAATAAAACACCTCAATGTATGCCATAGAACTTAATGATGATTTACAGTGGCAGGACTGCTGTGGCAAGGCAGGGCTCTCGTTAATTCTAAAATAGGTGTCAGGCTTGGGCCTTACAGCACCCTGTAATTCTCATAATCAGTGTATCAGTATAAAGTCTCTGGAAGACTGTTTCATGTTTCTACAGATAGATTTTTGGTCATCTATTTTATGCCACCTCTTTCCTCTTTTTCACCTGAATGGATGGACCTTATTTCAAGTGCATATGATGTTTTCCCAAATAATGAATTTACTAGAAAATTGAAGCTTACCCAATCAACTGCCGAAGTATAAACATTTTTTTTTTGAGAGAGAGATTGAAAGTGAGCAAGAGGGAGTGTGAACAAGCAAGGGGCAGAGGAGAGGGAGAGAGAGAATCTTAAGCAGGCCCCCCACTGGGGCTTGATCTCATGGTTGTGAGGTCATGAGATCGAGATCATGAGATCGTGACCTGAGCCGAAATCAAGAATTGGATGCTTAACTGACTGAGCCCCCCAGGTGCCCCAAAGTGTGGACATTTTAAGAAACACTTCTGATTTTAAAATTTCCTTCAAATTCATTTCCTACTTTACAGGCTTCTTAAACAGAAGATGCCAAACAAGTTAACTATTTCCCTAGTGACACAAGGTAATCATTATGATCATTAATTTTTGTTTTGTGTCTAATTTTTGTCAGTCCCTCACCCACTTCACCAAAGGTGATTCCTGGTCAAAAGCTGGTGAAGCAGATGAGCCACTTGATTAAATAGCAAATACCAAATAAGAGTAACAGTGAAAAATTCAGTTCTGTTCAATTTTTTAAAAAGTGGCTACTCTATGTTTTATATTTCATGTGATATCAGTCAGCAATCGTTGTTACAACCCTTTGAGGTCATCATTATTATCCTTTCTATAAGTGGAAATGAAACATGAAGTTTGATGAAGTTAAATTAAGTGCTCTGGCCAAAGGCACACAGCTAAAAAGTTATCAGGACAGGATTCCAAAGTCGACCTAAAGAGTTGTTCCTCTTTCACCACAGATGCCTTGGGAGTAAGGCACATAGCTGTCATTCAGAGCTTTAGTTCAGTAGTTATTTGTCTTGTTTAATATCTCCCCTTTCTTTTTTCTTTTAGATAGAGAGAGCATGAGTGGTGAAGGGGACAGAGTGGGGGGGAGAGAGAGAGAATATTAAGCAGGTTCCGTGTTCAGTGCAGAGCCCAACATGAGGCTTGATTCCATAACTCTGGGATTGTGATCTGAGCCAAAATCAAGAATCAGATGCTCAACCGACTGAGCCACCTAGGCCCCCCTAATTATCTCCCCTTTCAATTTATCAGTTTATATTTGTTTTTGGAGGTCTGTTGTTAGAAGAAGACCTAATTTTAGAACTGCATTGTCCAATGTGGTAACTACTAGCCACTTGTGGCTATTTAAATTTCAAGTAATTGAAATGAAATAAAATATTAAAATTTAGTTTTTTATTCACTTTAGGCACATTTCAAGTGCTTAGTGGCCAAGTGTGGCTGTCTAGTGGCTACCATTATTAGATAGTAGAGAACAGTTCTATTACTGCAAAAAGTTCTATTATTTTATACCTTTTTCTTTAAAAAAATTTTTTAATGTTTATTCATTTCTGAGAGACAGAGCATGAGTGAGGGAGGGCCAGAGAGAGAGGGAAACACAGAATCTGAAGCAGCCTCCAGGCTCTGAGCTATCAGCACAGAGCCTGATGTGGATCTGGAACCCACGAACTGTGAGATCATGACCTGAGTGGAAGTCGGGTGCTTAACCGACTGAGACACCCAGGCACCCCTTTTCTCCCTTTTTCTAAGGGAAACATACATAACAATATACATAACAAACTTAATTTGCATTTATATATCCATACAGATGCCTATTTGATGTAAGATGGTGAAAACTTAGTAAGGATACGGGTCCTGTGCCTTCATTTTTATATATCACAGTTTTTTGTGATACCATATATAACGTATATTATATAATAAATCTTATGTTAGGTAATGTGTGAATATTTACATTTTGCTCATATGCATATCTGTTTTGAGTAATAGTCTTTTATTTTCCCATACAAGGCATTCCTGAAGAAGTATATGAAAGTCAAATATATAAAATATTAAGTATGATAGTATTAAACCAGAGATTGACAGCTTCAGTGAGTGGAAAGTGTTAATTTCTAGATAACTAAAAAGCAAAATCTCAATTTAGGCTTTTCCTTTTAAGAATCATTTTTTGCATATTCTCTAATTTTATTCTTTGCCATCACAACGGAGCCATAGTTAGTTGCTCTGTGTACATCCAGGGATGTGAAAAGTTTTTCTGCTTTGGCACCCTGTAATCATTTTCATTTTGAACCAGTTGTGTTAAATTATAGATTAATACGGCTGCCTTTTAAAAACTAGAATTGGCATTTCTATTTTCCCTATTTTGACTCATTTTTAAATAAAATAGTAAAGGAAAATTCAGTAAAATAGTTACACAATTTATAAACATCGTTGAAAAAGGTGGTGATGATGTGGTAGCAGGGGGTATGATTGGCTAGCAGGTATATCACCATGTTATAGACCTATTTATTCTTTAGAAAACGTAACAATGTTCAAATTCAGTGAAAGATAGATTAGGAATATTAGAGTATAACACAAGAAAGTACTGATTAAACCAAAGCAGAATATTTATGAGTGATTGAACTAAGTAATAGATTGTACATGTAAGCAAATATAGCTTTGTGTAGCATTATATATTACATGTATTTGTTCTATATTTTATGTCCTAAATATACACATAAACCTACAAACATAGTAATTTACCTCATCACTCGTTTGAGCTGTGGGAGAGTAGGATGTTATGTTATTACTGAGTTAGTGATGTTTTAGAATTGGAAACCAGGAGCTCCTGGTTGGCTCAGTCGGTTAAGCGTCTGACTTCTGCTCAGGTTCTGATCTCAGGGTTCATGAGTTAGAGCCCCACATTGGGCTCTATGCTGAAAGCTCAGAGCCTGGATGGAGCCTGCTTCGGATACTGTGTCTCCCTCTCTTTCTGCCCCTCCCCCCTCTCAAAAATAAATAAACATTAAAAAAAAAAAAAAATAGAATTGGAAACCAGAAATGGAATGTTGGAAGTAAAGGCAAAGGCTTACAGTCAAACTCCAGGGCTGCTAGAAGGATGAATAACTTACTGCTTCCCATGTTGAGTCTTTGTACTTTAGCCCCATTTTAGTCCATCTGGACTGCTATAACAAAATACCATACGTGGGGTGGCCTAAGCAACAAAAATTTACTGCTTCCTGGGAAGTCCAAGATCAAGGTGATGGCAGATTTGGTGTTTGGTAAGGGCCATTTCCTTGCTGCATTCTCACATGACAGAAGGAGAAAGGGAGCTCTAGAGTCTCTTTTATAAGGGCGCTAATCTTGTTCATGGGGGCTCCACTTTCATGACCTAATCACCTCCGTAAAACTCCACCTCCAGATAGCATCAGGGTGGGGATTAGGTTTCAACGTAGCAATGTGGAGGGACACAAACATTCAGTCCATTGCAAACTCTCTGAGATGAGAGGAATGGCCACATAATAAAAAAGGAAATGTCTACAGTTTTAACAACAGAACATAAATACTTTGGTCATTAGTTACATGTTTTCATTACTGCTAAAATATTATAAACCCTTCCTGTAAGTATGTGGTTACTGCGGGTAGTGGTCAAGATATTTAGAGCTTTTCATGTTCTTCCCCTCTAGACTGAGTTGCTTGAAGCTAAGAGTCCTGACTGTTTCTTTTTATTTGTGGTACACATCACAGTGCCTGATGCTATAGATTTTTAGGGAATGTTAGTAGAAGGAAGAAAGCATAGAAACTTATTCTGGTAACCCAACTGTATTTGTATTATTTGTGAGGTCATTTAGTGGCATGTATGAACTGATCATTGAGGGTTCTTTGTGATGAACAACAAGAAGTAAATGACTGCCAACACTTGAAACTCTAGGCATCTCGCCTTTAGTCCCATGCATTCACCAACTCCCTCTAAATTTCTCTTCTTAGCTAAAGCTTTAAGTTAAAACCATTGTTCTCAGGTATAGGTGCTCTCAGTAGTGAATCCACGTTGTCCTTCCCTTTCCCTCTGCTGCATAACCTGTGGCCAGAATGTGGTGTATGTGAGGGGGTTGGTGAGGCAGAGGGGTGTATTATCTGAGGTTGGTTGGGCAACAAGTGTTCAACCTGGCTTCCTGGGCCCCACCTTCCCTTGCTGCTGCTCATGTATTACCTCTGCTCAATCCCAAATGATCAAAATTTGCCCTTTCCCAGATGAAGCAGCTTCCTGTGAAATCTGTGATGGTAAGAGAAAAAGTAGTAGCAGGAACCAGTAGCGGAGAAGCAGATAGACTACGCAGATCATAGACTACCACAGATCACGTCAATTTTCTTGAAGCTGTGGGAAATAGCTGTGAATCTCAGCACATCTTGACTTTTGCTTTGGAAAAGACTGGCAGAGGATACTGCGGGTGGCTGCCTCATCTCCCAAGACCTGATAATACTAATTTGTCTTAGTTGAGTGCTTTGAGTTTTGTCGGGTGCCTTAAAGCAATGGGCTCCCAGTTGCAAACAGTCTTTTAGGGAACAAGGAGAGAAGTGAATGAAGCATGGATAGGAATTGAATAATATTATATTGAATAATAAAATATTTAAAATATTTATTGGACTCTCCATATATTCTGTCAGCCTGTAATTGTGTATTCTTTTTGTGGTTCTTTTCTCATTAACTAATAATCAGAATAGCTAATTTTATTGTGTACTTACTGTATGCCAGGCGTGCTGTGCAAAATTCTTTTTATTCGATCACAGTAACCCACAGTCATCAAGTGAACTCCATAGTGGCATTTCTCTCACAAAAGTACAAGAGAACTAATTTTTTTTTACAAATAGTTTATTCAAGAGAACTAATTTTTATTCAACAGCTATTTGTACGTGCCATGAATATCATATGGAAAAAAAATATCATATGGGGGACATCCAAATCTATGAGTTTGGACTAACTGTGCTTATGTCTTCATAGGGATACAACTTTTAAGCTTTTCACTGAGGAAATCTTATAAAGTTGACTTGGGGATTCTGGAGGGATGGGATGTAAGAGACACCTTTGAGTCTTCTCTCTTACATCTCTTTTTGAAACCTTCTTCTAAAGAAAGGAAGCCAGGTTGTGGGCAGCATGGCCAAGTCGTACCTTTTCGCATCTCATTTCTGAGTGCTCTAAGAAAACAAAACAGGCACATTCTTCTTGTGTAACGGCTGTGTAAAACATGAGACCATAACTCGCATTTAACACTGGACTTTGCCTACATAGACGGAATAGATAAATCATACTTTTCAGTGATTTCATTGTCTGACAGGGAAATCGGTTGTTCTTTTAGTGAAGTAATGAACGATAATGTTTTGTTTTAAGTATACAAGAAGTTATCAAAAATCATTGAGACTACTGTAAGATTTTTGTGTGTTTTTCTCCCCCCAATTTTATTAAAATAACAGCACTATTAAGTTTAAGGTATATAGAGCATGATTTGATTTACATGTATTGTAATTGTAATTGAAATGATTACACAATAGATTTTTGTTTCTTAAAATATACACCTGAAATCAATAACCAGAGATTTTTGTCTCTTTCCATAAATAATAATTTACAAGTCTTTGGCATATATACATGTATATATGTTAAATAACTATACTTTTTTCAGTTCACATTTTCTAGAAATTCTGTATTAAAAATGCTAAACTATAGCTGTTTTTATTTGGAATGTATTATATATTACCTTTTGGATTCTAGAAATCACCTAAAATGTGACATACAGAGGGTAGTGAAAAATGTCTATAAACACATTAAAGATTAAAACAGTGGCTGAGTCCATTGGAAGGAAGTGATCCTATGAATTAGTAATGAAAGTGCATTTACAGGTTATTGTCTTACTAGGGTCTGAATTTTAACAGCTGCTGGTAGTTTAATAGAAGTCTGAATAGCCCATAATTGAGGATTCATTGTGTTTATGGATTATTTCTTAATAGAAACACTTAATACTATTACCTGTCTTAAATTACTTCAAAGGGTAGTTATAAAAATAAAATAAGGTAAGTACATATGTTTTACAAACATGTAAGTGCTCTCTCTCAGTGTGTATGTGATATATAGAATTATGTATTAAGTCTATTGAGTGATAGTTTTAGGAGTTGTTTGAAACTTCATTTAGAGCCCATGAATACAACTGGTGACAATTTCAAAGTATAATGGACTGAAAACGCTAAATTTGTGTTACAAACATATAAGAAGAGTATTTAAGTTAAATAGGAGGCCAAGTATTTTAGAAATGGATGCCATATAGGCAATGAATATATTAATGTCATTTAAAACATTTTTTAAAGTTTATTTATTTTGAAAGAGAAACAAAACACAAGTGGGGAAGGGACAGACAAAGAGGGAGAGAAAGAATCCCAAGCAGGCTCCGCACTGTCAGTACAGAGCCCAATGCGGAGCTTTAACTCATGAACTGAGATTGTGACCTGAGCCGAAGTTGGATGCCTAACTGACTGAGCCACCGAGGCACCCCAATTTTTTTTTTAATGTTTTCATTTCTGAAAGAGAGCACGAGTGGGGGAGGGGCCAAGAGAGAGTAGGACAGAGGATCTGAAGCAGGCTCTGTGACCTGAGCTGAAATCAGACACTCAACTGACTGAGCCCCTCGGGTGCCCCATTAATGTCATTGTTATGTATCATTTAATCAGGTACAAGGTCCTTACCTGGTTATATACTAGTAACATTTTGTTCCTTTACTTCTTTTGACTCCGTGCTTGAAAACAAACTGCATGTTCTTAAGACTATTCTAAAATTTAAATATTTTATTAATTTTTCTGGCCCTTTCTGCAATTAGATGGAAGGATGTTTTCTTCTAATCAGAATCTGTAATACTAGTTTTTAAACTAATCCAATTAAAGAGCACAAAGGCCAGTAATCTTATTTTGTTTCTAAGCAAAGCACACATATTTTAGATAACAGCTTTTTTTTTAATGGTTTTTTTTTTATTTTTTTTATTTATTTCTAGGAGAGAGAGAGAGACAGCGTGAGCAGGGGAGGGTCAGAGAGAGAGGGAGTCACAGACTGAAACAGGCTCCAAGCTCTGAGCTGGCAGTCAGCACAGAGCCCGATGCGGGGCTCGAACCCACGAACCGCGAGATCATGACCTGAGCGAAAGTCGGACGCTTAACCGACTAAGCCACCCGGGCGCCCCTAGATAACAGCTTTTAAATATTATGTCTGAAACACCACATTAAATGTAGCCATATTATATCACTCATTATTAAAATTATCTTAATAACCATCACACATTGATTTTTCCCTTTATAGAAAAGAAGAAAATTTGAAATAATCGGAATTTGAGTATCTCTCATTTATCTTACACTGTACCAGATGCTTTGGTGAGATATAAAGAAATTTCCAAATACTTTGTCTTAGAAGAGCTTAAAGGTGGGATAAAATGTATTTTAAAAATTATCAAAAAAACTTTAAAAGGGATTTGTAAATAAATGTCAAAGAATGTCATAAAATTAATAAATGTTCTAGAAGTGACAAAAGTGAAAGTTAAAAAAAAATTTGTTTAAGCTTTTAAAATTTATTTCAGTGATCTCTACACCCCACATAGGGCTTGAACTCCCAATCCCAAGATCAAGAATTTCATGCTCAGGGCTCCTGAGTGGCTCAGTCGGTTAAGCGTCTGACTTCGGCTCAGGTCATGATCTCACGGTTTGTGGGTTTGAGCCCTGTGTTGGACTCTGTGCTAATAGCTCAGAGCCTGGAGCCTGCTTCGGATTCTGTGTCTCCCACTCTTCCCCTCCCCTGCTCACATTCTGTCTCTCTCTCTTTCAAAAATATATAAACATTAAAAAAATTATTAACAGCAACAACAAAAAGAGTTGCATGCTCTTCCAAATGAGTCAGCCAGGAGCCCCAAAGAGTGAAGGTTTTAAATCTCATTTCCTTGAAAGAAGTATGCTAACATTTTATCAGAATTGATAATCGGAATTGATTTCAAACTATTTACTAAGTTTTTAAACCAGGACGATGTCAATCTTATGTCTGCTGACCAGTTTTTCTAATAAAAAATCACCATCAGTCTTCTTGGAACATAGTATATAAGTAAAACATGTGTTGTCTTTTCTTTCTTCCAGGCATACTTCCGACAGGGTGTTGCCCTCCAGTACCTGGGACGCCATGCCGATGCCCTGGCAGCCTTTGCATCCGGCCTGGCTCAGGACCCCAAGAGTCTCCAGCTTCTGGTGGGCATGGTAGAGGCGGCCATGAAATCTCCCATGAGAGGTAAATACGATGAAAGTGTTTGGTCTGACACTAATTTAAAGTAGGACATTTCTAGCCTTTGAAGACTTTGGACCAAGACATTGAGAATTGGTAGGTTATCAGTTTGCCAAGATTTGATATTTTACACAAAGGAAGATCAAGAATCACTGTTACAATAGCTGATGTTAATGAGTCAGAACAGGATGCTGGTAAGGACACTGGCCCAGAAGCTTATGGACTTGGATTCTATTTTTAAAATTTTTCGTAAACTAACTTTATGACTAGTGTGAATGAATTAACTTTTCTGTATTTCAGGGTTATCCAAAGAATATTTTTAAAAAATAGTTGTGAGATTCTGCACCTTTGAATCACAACATGTCTAGTGGTAAATTGATTTGCACAGTTGGACCAATATGCCATCTAGAAGAGTAGATATCGTATATTCTAGTATTTCAGAACAGGAAATATGGATCTAACACTAGGCTGTGTCTAACACTTTTCAGAGGAACATGAAAAAACTATGTTGAATTAAAAGGGAAAAAAAAGAACTAGTTTACATGGTTTTCTCCTGTTGTTACTTCTGTTTTGTACCAATTGGTATTCTGGAAAAACAGTGGATTGGAAATAGTACAAAGGTTGGATGAGTTCTTAGGCCCAAAACTGATTGATTTCACTTTGAGGAAGATTGATTTTTGCCGAATGAGCTCTTGGACTGATTGGGCTTAAAGGCTATACCAATAGTCATCTTTGCAGTGATGGAGACACTAAGGCGGATTGATGGCAAATAGTAGACAGTTAATAATATTCCGTAGTAGTTAGATTATATCAAGCAGAACTTATTTTGTCTCTGAAATGGTATGTTTCTGAATGAACCTAAAAAATTTGATGGCAGTGTCACTAGATACCTTATTTAGTTTAAAAAATATTTGTGGCATTATATAGTTTTAATATATTGGCCCGTACACTACTTGGCTCAAAATAAAAGCTAAGTAAAAGTTTGATGAACTAAATGGTACTTTGTCTCTGGGTACTTCATAGCTATAAAAAATGTTTTCCTGAAAGTTGAAGATTTCATGTTTTAGAAAAAGAGTGACAAGGAAATCTCTCCTCATATGATTTTATAACCCCTTACAAAGCTGAGTCTTTGCTTGTAGGAACCTAATGGCTTCTCCCACTGGGGGACCTGCTGTTAATAAACTCTGACTTAGAACAGATGCGCTTTGGAGCTCCAGGGCTTGGGCGGGTGGGGGAAGTGGACAACAACAACAACAAGAATCAATCTGTCTCTCCTTGCCATTTTCTGGCATTTTCCCATTCTCTCCCTACACCCTTCTGCAAGTAATTTACATGGGAAAAATATATATATACATATATATATATATTTTATTTAGTTCTTGAAGATACCACTTCTTTATTCTGAGGTGTTTCTGCTGCTGCCTTAGAATATTGGACTGAATGTGTTGAGATCAGCAGAATCATACTCACCATTTTGCCTTTGAAGCAATTTGTTTAGATAAATGTAAGAAAACCTCCCTGCACTGTGAGAAATAGCTCAGTGTTGCTGTCCCCCTTCGGGTTTTCTGTGCCAGTTCTTTCCTGTCCTATCCTGAATGACCTAAGGCTGACCCTGGAGAAAGCAGCATCTTACAGGTGCCTGGAGCGCTTCAGTATTTTCTTCTCTTTCCTTAAGGCGATTTGATTTATCTCATTTATTTTTAGCCTTGCCTTTACCGCTGTACCTATTCCAGGTGGGCTTCTCTTGTCAGCATTTTATAGAAGCTGTTCCTTGGCACGGTGTTGTTCTGTGTGCCATGTCACATCTTAATGACCTCTCTTTTTGACATATGGTTGCAATTCACAAAATCTGTCATCGTTTGCCACTCATTTCTAGCCACTGTTTATTTTAGCCTCTTGCAGCTTTCTGAGTTCCTGCCATTGTTGTGTGTCTGTGCAGTTTGGGTCACTTTACATATAGGTTTGATCTGTTACATTGTTTTTTGTTTTTGTTTTTGTTTTAATAATTCTTAAACACAACAGAGAAAGCCCCCTAATCCAGGTACTTCTGTAAAGAATCAAAACCCTAGTGATGTGCACAGGATCCCTGTGGTTTGGCCTTTTGGGGAAGTTTCAAAGTTTCTTTTTTTTTTTAATTTTATTTTTATTTTGAGAGAGAAAGAGAGCATGTGTAGGGGAGGGGCAGAAAGAGAGGGAGAGAGAGCATCTCAAGCAGGGGCTCAAACCCACGAACCGTGAGATCATGACCTGAGCTGAAACCAAGAGTTGAACTCTCAACTGATTGAATCACCCACGTGCCCCCAGGATTTCATTATTTTTAAAGTTAGGGCCAGTCTGCATTGATATGCCCCTGTTCCCACATAATTACATTCTATCTATCCATATTGAAACTTACTTGTTTTTTTATAGTGTTGCTGATATTGCTAACTGAATTAATAAGTCTGTTTTACTTTATTTTTATGTTTTCACTCATGTTCACCAACCAAAAGATCAGTTAAACTACTTCTGTGGATATACTTCTATCCTTATAATATAATATATTTCCTTAAATCGTTAATGAAAATGCAAAAGTAAGCATAAATATAAAATGATGCTCTTTTTGATGACTTCTCAAGTTATCCTTTCACTTTTTTCTGTTTCTCCTTTTTAGACAGTCAGAATCTCAGTGCATTATATCTTATAAATGTTTATGCAAATTTGGAAGGAACAGCATAGTACTATTGCCAACCAAATTCAGTAATACAATTATAAAGTGAGATTGAGTTTACCTTTATTTGTTCCTCTAAAGACGCCAGGACTGCTTCTTGCTGAGGGTTCTCTTGTGTATATTTTCTCTCCTCCCGTTAATTCGGTAATCTAGAGACTATTACATTTATGGGCTATCACCTGTCGTGGTGTTTCTACCAGCTCCAGAGGACCCAGGGAAGCTAATTTTATGGAGTGCTGGTGGAAAATGGCTGTTGAATGTATAAGCTTTTCTCTCAGGGTCAAGTTGGGGCTCACCTTTTATTTGCCTAATTGCCATCCCCCTCGGTGAGCTCTTTCCCTCTGATTTTCTTTTAGGTGGCAGTCACTTCACAGGAGGCCTGTGTTCTGAGATGTTATGTTAAAAAAAAGATTGGAACCTAATCCCAGTGCTGCCGTTTGCTATTTCATTGACTGAGCAAGGTTGCTTCCTTTCTGTACACCTCGGTCCTTACCGAGGGAAATGACAATATCTGCCTCCTGATGTTGTTTTGAGAATCCAGCCCTAGAAAGTATAAACTGGTCCTTGCAGGCCACCTCCCCTGCTTCGGTGTGACACGCTCCTCACTGAGGAGTGCACGTAGTGAGCCTCCTCTTGGACTTACGACAGGCACAGTGTCGTGGGAGTGGAATGAACACTGTACCGTACACGTGATCCTCTTGCCGAGCACTCACTGGGAAATGTGGTCTCAGCCCTCAGTGCCAGGAAGAGCTGCATTTCTCCTGTGTGTGGGTGTGTTTTTATTTAAAAGATCTGGGAATTTTAGGGGTACCTGGGTGGCTTAGTTGGTTCAGCATCTGACTTCAGCTCAGGTAATTCATGATCTCGCAGTTTGTGAGTTCAAGCCCCACATCGGGCTCTGTGCTGATAGCTCTTAGCCTTGAGCCTGCTTTGGATTCTGTGTCTCCCTCACTCTCTGCTCCTCACTCACTCATTCTCTCTCTCTTTCTCTCTCTCTCTCTCTCTCTCAAAAATAAATAAACATTAAAAAAATTTTTTTAAATGGTCTGGGAATTTTTAAAGTGATCTTTTCCTTCTTCTTTGTCTTCCATGAAGCCTAGAGCCCAGTGTCCTGGCTACCTTGAGGAACTGGGCCAGGCCTTGTCTATATGCTGAGTTTTATTGCCTTTTCCTTGTATTCTACCCATTCTGACTTCTGTGTTTTCTACCTTTATTTCTGTGGAAGGCCTCTGAATCCTTTTGGAAGTGTTATACACACAAACCTGGGAAAATGTGACAAAGTGCTTAGACAAAGTGCTAAACATGTCAGTTTTCTTTTCTTTCCTTTTGTTTTTTTGAGGAGGGTTAAGTTTGACTTTTTGTATAAACTGAAAGTTTTCTAGTTGTGGTATAGTATATGTAACATAAAATTGACCAATTTTAACCATTTTTAATGATACATTTCAGTGGCATTATGTCCGTTTAACAGTGTTAAGGGATCATCACCACCATCCATCTCCAGAACTTTTTCATCTTCCTGGGTTGATACTCTATCCCCATTAAATAATAACTTCCCACTCCCCATCTTCCCCACTCGGGGCAACTACCATGCTGTTTTCAGTCATGCATTTAACTACTCTGGGTACCTCTTGGAAGTGGAATCATACAATAGCTCTCCTTTTATGACAAGCCCAGTGGCTTTTAGTTTCTTCTTTAAGGAAATACCCTAAGAAAATATGAAAATTAAAATGAAGTGCATGTTATGAACCTTACCTCTAAATTATTTTTTTGGGGATACTTTACCTTCATCATACTTTGCTTACTCTCTTACCTTTCAGTAGTTGCTGTTCTCTCTGGGTCAGTTTTGGAAATTCATTTCAGGATTGTTTCTCTCAGTCTTCCAGGTTTGCAGCTCAGTGCTGTATTTTAGTGATGTATCCAAGAGTAATTGGTAGTGGTATCACTAGGTGTTTAGGAAAATTGAAGCCTTTTTAATGTATGTATGGAAATGGTATAAGGGTAACTTGGAAGGCTCCAGAAGGTCTTCATAGTGCTGTAGACAAAGTCAAGTCTGTAAAAATGTTAATTACCTTGAAGGTAATCCACTGGAGATGGGGAGTACAGTATCATTCCTTTGGAATAAGGCATTGTGTCTGTTAAATGCATTTATTCCTCAAGTTCCATAATTTTTTTATTCTAAATATGTCTGAAATTTATCCCTTGTTCTCCATTTGTTTTGTCATTGAAAATTCAGGACTTTGCTTCTAACTGGTTTTTCTGGCTTTTATCTCTCCTAACCAGTCCATGCTTTCCTCCCAGAATGAACTTTCTAAAATGTAAGTCTGATAAGTCATTCTCTTATTTGTAATTCTGTTTTCCCCATTGCTTACAGGATAGAGGCGAGCCTCCTTTGTAGAAGAGATCTTTTCTCTCTTTCATTCTCGTTTCCAAGATCTTGGAGACGAGAATGAAACAACCTGCAGTTCCTGAAAAACACTAGTTCTTATATTTTCAATTTCTTCTTTAAAATTCTTTTATATGTTTATTTTTGAGAAAAAGAGAGAGACAGAGTGTGAGCGGGGGAGGGGCAGAGAGAGAGACACACACAGAATCCGAAGCAGGCTACAGACTGAGCTGTCAGCACAGAGCCCAACCCTGGGCTCCAACTCATGAGCCTCGAGGTCATGACCTGAGCCGAAGTCAGATACTTAACAGGATGAACCACCCAGGTACCCACTTAAATCTTCAATTTCTAGTAAGAGGTCACTTCTGTGGAAAGAACTCTCAGACCTACATGAGTAGGGTTAGCCTTTTTCTCCTTTGAGAAAGGAGAATGCTAAGAATTCTACCAATGCTAAGAAGTCTGGCTTAAGAGTTGTATCATTATTTTACATATTAGTAAAAAAATGTTGATGTTTAAATGATGACACAATTCTTTCTTGTCATTTAACTTTTTATTTTATATAAACTGACAGAGCTCTGTTGGACTCCTTTAGACACAGAAGTGCCATACCACTGAGAGGAACTGTTGTGTTCAGAGACATTAAATCTCAAATCCAGAGATGGTGATATGTGGATAAATGTGCATCTCCTAGCCAAGTGTGATTGTTTATAAATGTTCTCTACGATGTTCCTGCAAGCTCTTCACATGTCAGGAAATGTGACTTTGTTCATCTTATATTCTTAAAAGCTATACATTTGGGAAGTAAATAACTGGTGTTCAGTGAATGTTGTTGCAGGCCTCTACATTCTTATGTAGTTGGTTTAACATTGGCTATTCCATATATCATGCATAGTTTCTAGAAGGAAAAACATGTTAAGACCTATAGGCTGCTAAATCTCTGTTTTACCCCGCCTGATAAAATCACAAAATTAGTCCCTTTACTAAGAGCCTTCATTTACTCTAGAATAGGAATTAGAATAATAGAATAGTAGAGTTGGAAAGAATCTGAGATGACTAATCTAGCTTGTACTTTTTATACATTAGGAAAACTTGTCCTACCATTTTTATTTATCAAAAGCATGCACACCTGATAATTAGAACTTCTGACTAATGAGTGTGGGCCAAGGAAACATAATTACCACCCAAAGTAGAGACATTTGACATTAAAAATTTTAAATTGACATAAAGTGAAATGGACTTTTGTGTATATATCTGCACACATACATAGATGTACACACATGTATGCATATGTGTATAAATTTACGCACACGTGTACATAATATATATAGACATACACATATCTATCACACATAGAGATTTATGTAACCATCACCAGAATCACAATCCATACATTTGGCAAAGTGAGACCAATGCTGTGTGGCTTTGAAATCCAGGTCTCTTTATTCTTAGCTAAGTATTTTCTCCATTATTCTACATTTGCTTCCTTCCTTATGATATTCTCTGGTCCATTCCAGCTGGCCTATTCATCCATCATTCTGTATCATTCCATATACCTATTTTCTTCCGGGACCTTTGCTAGGGACAAAACTTATGCTTAAAATACCCTCTACTCTCAGAAAAAAAAGAAGGACTTGTCTAAATCCTACCTACTCTTTCTTCATTTAATCAAGTTATGCTTCCATGAAGCTTTCTGATTACCCTTGATAGTCACTCCCTTTTCCAAACTCTTGTAACATATACTGTATATGAGCTTGCATTTAATTTATCTTTTAATGTATTTACTTTCTCCTTTCTTAATACTGCAAATGGAAATTTTATCTTTTACCTCTTGTACTTCCAACTTCATTTTTTTACTGAAAATTTGTAGAATTGAAGGTTTCTTTTTTTTTTCTTTTTTTTGGGGGGGGGCAGGGGTAAACTTCTAGGTATTTCCCTCAGTCCTCCAGCTGTGGCAATGTTCTGTCTTCTTTATACTGTTATGTAGTTTTAGCGGCTTGATTCAAAGGCTCCTCTTTTGAACTTGGCCATGGTTGCCATGTTTAAAAGAAAAATCACCAGCTGAAGCATGGTATCTTTGCTGGCTGTTAGTCACTTTGGGCTCTCTGTGTCTGAAGCCTCGTGCTGTGTTTTGGGAATTCTCTGTTATAATTCAGCCTACGGCCTTCCACTGTAAAAGCTGAAAATATCAGATCTTAATATTCCCATCCTCCGTCGCATCTAGGACCCACCTTTGAATCAGGAGCTAAAGGTTCAAAGAAGAAAGAATAGCACAGAATCTGTTCTGGTGGTGTTGGTTGGCAGTCATGACAAGTGTTTTCTAAGGGTGGCCTGGAGTAGTGGGAGGGAGGGGGGGACAGTCTTGGAGCCTGTGGTCTCCTGTGTTGAGTTGCAACAGTCACGTAGTTTTCCTTATGGAGCTTTGGTGGCATGATTTTGACTGTGGGTCTGGAGGCCTGATTTTTCGCCGTTGGCAGTAGCTCCTCTGTGCATATCTTTTCTACTTACAACTGGCCAAATTTAGTTTCTTTTGTCAACAACTAAGAATTTAGTTTAGGTATGGTATCATAGAGCCTGGACTTAGAGCCCTGCAATGGGTTCATATCTTGGCTCTGTCCCAAGCTGTCTGACCTTGAATGAATCACTTAAATGTTTAGATTCATCATTTCTAAAATGGGTATTTTCAAGGTCTTTTCATCTCTAAGTTCTATTATTTTTGCTTCTCTTAATTGACTGGTAGGACGCTAATGTGATCATCATTGGCTGCCAGACCCATCAGCGGATACCACCAAATTCTGCTCACGTTTATTTCAGTGTGGTACTGTTCTTTTCTATTCCAGTAATTCTTGGGTTCCTGTGCCTGTATTTAACCCTATTGGTTAGCTAGTGTTTACTGGTACTGCGCACGCTTGCATCTTGACAGGTATAAAAATGTTCTTTGTTCTCTGTTTAGTGATCTGATTGAAGGGGAAAAATGCTTTAGGCACCAGTAGGTTTCGAGGTTTCTGTGGTAATGTTGATTCAGACGAGAGCTCCTTAGTGTAGAGTTGAAATTCAAAGTCATAAATTGTAACAATTACATTTTAATGCAGTAGTGTTGGCTGAGAGATTCAAGATTTAAAGAGACCAGCCTTTTAACAGTTTTTTTTACATGTGCACAGTGGAATAACTAATGTTAAATAGTTTTTGAGGAAAGCTAACAAATGCGTTCTAAGTGCCACATCATTGTAGGGTGATAGCCATTGGCTCTGCAATTGTCTTTTAAAAAAATGGGAGAAGGGGGAGAAGGCAAGCTTAGAGGTCATCCGCATTCAAACCTGGCTTCCGGTGGAAAGACTCCTTTTGTGGCTTTCTGACCCCTAGTCTGTGTCTTCTCCAGATACCACATGAAAATAAAATGCAATTAACATTAATTTTGTCTTCTGCCTTACTTTAGCAAATTCAGATGATTTTTTTATGGTTTCATTTGTCATCACAACAAAAACTGATAATACTTTAAATTTTTTTCTTTTACGTTTTATTTATTAGAAAGAGAGACAGAGAGAGCGAGAGAGAGAGAGAGAGAGAGAGAGAACAAGTGGGGCAGTGGCAGAGAGAGAGGGCGACACAGGATCCAAAGCAGGCTCCAGGCTCTAAGAGCCTGACACAGGGCTCAAACTCACGAACTGTGAGATTATGACCTGAGCTGAAGTTGGATGCTCAAATGACTGAGCCACCCAGGCACCCTGATACTTTTCTGTTTGGTCATACTGGTCTTGGAAGCAGCACTGGACACTGGGTTGCAGTGAGGATGATGGGGATTTTATTAGGAGAGCTTCTTTTATTGCATCATCTGGATGGAGTTTTATTAATCAGCCATTCAGATTCCGATTGAACAAACATTTATGGAATACCAGATGTGTTAGGGACTATCACCTACATGGCAATGGTAAGTTTTCAATTTAGTGCCCACATTGTGCCAATTGCTGTGGAATTACTATAAACCTTTAAACACTCCTACAGCGGTCTTCAGATTTAGCTGGGGAAATGTCTTAAAAATTAACACACATGGAACAAGTCTAAAATAGTTAAGGGTCAAACTGTGCAATATTAACTATAAAAATGAAGCAGCAGTTTAGATACAAAGAGTACTGTGGGCTGTAGGGCCTGAGAATACCAGATGGTAAAGTCAGAACTTGAGAGATGTGCTTGTAAGATTTTTTAAAAAGTTTATTTATTTATAAAGAGCACATGTGACTAGGAGAGGGGCAGAGAGACAGGCAGACAGAGAATCCTGATGGGGGGCTCAGACACTCACAAACCATGAGATCATAATCTGAGCTGAAGGCAGACCCTTAACTGACTGAGCCACCCAGGTGCCTGTGTGCTTATAAGATTTTGAGGGGACAGCAGACCAGAGGAGGGAGAACTGTTCAGGGAGAGTGGCACATCATAATCAAAGAAGGACTGGAAGAGAAGGTGAGTGTGGTGTGCGCATGTGCAGTGGGGAGAAGGAAATCACCGGACTAAAGTTGGGGTCATGGAGTCCTATGGCTAAACGGCAGTGAGGGTGGTGCTAAAGGTTGAAGAGTTTGTACTCGAAATGGCCCATAAAAAAGTGTGATAAACATATGTTTTAAAGCCTGTTACAAAAGATTGTTTCGTATAGCATCCTACATTCTCGTTTCCATTTTTTTTTTCCAGACTCTCTCGAGCCCACTTATCAGCAGCTTCAGAAAATGAAACTGGACAAGAGCCCCTTTGTGGTCGTATCTGTGGTTGGGCAGGAACTCCTGACAGCTGGCCATCATGGGGCCTCTGTGGTTGTCTTAGAAGCTGCTCTCAAGATTGGCACCTGCAGCCTCAAACTGAGAGGTTCGGTTTTCTCTGCCCTGAGCAGTGCTTACTGGTCTCTTGGAAACACAGAGAAGAGTACTGGATACATGCAGCAGGACTTGGATGTAGCCAAGACCTTAGGTAGGGTATGTTTGTCTTTTGTTTCAGTACAGACAAGAAATAAAGAAAACTGATTAGCCTGACATGGACAGGGATACCACATGTGATGAAAAGTGAGCGTGTCTCTAGAATATTCTGTGTTTTAGAATGCTTAGGTCTTATAACAAGATACCAAGGCTCCCAAAAGCCCGAGATATGTGGATTACATACTCATTGCCCTCTTCAGAGATTTGGGCTCACAGCTTTAATACCCCAAATGATAGTATTAATGGGTGAATCTTTCATCTTAATTTTGATTTTTGCCTACCTTAGAATGTATCAGCATTTTGCCAGAGACAATGGTCCAGTGCAGGGGTTAAGAGTGTGGCCTATGGAACCAGACTGCTGAGTTTAGCATCCTGGCTCTGCCGCTTACTAGCCATATGACCTTCTGCAGGATGCCTCAGCTCTCTGTGCTACCATCTCCTCATTTGTAAAATAAGTGTGGCTTATGAGTATGGTTGTTGTTACAGCGATTATTCAGTGACTTGCAGGAGTGCAGTAAGAGCAGAGACGCGGTAAGTCTGCCATCAGCATACTTGTAAAAAAGCAACACATCATGGTAGGTTTGTAGTTAAATGTCTGAATCAGCAAGCTGATGGTTGTTCAGAACTAGAGGTCATTAGCAGAAAATTGAGTTGACTCCTAGCAGCTGGTTTGTGTCCTATCATTACCAGGACACCTATATCCCTGATTCTAGTTGTGTGTTATAACAAGTTATTGTCCAGAGATTCAAGTTCTAGGACCATAACTTACTAAATAGAGTCTTGGAGAAGAAGAAAGTACTTTTCTAAAAGAAGGGAAGTGAGATCTTACTTGTAAATCTGTGGTTCTTAAATTAATGTGGGCATTACAAATTATAACTAACACTGTAACTTAGAGAAATTTTATCTTTTTTTAAAATCCAACCCAGGTGACCAGACAGGAGAATGCCGAGCTCATGGGAATCTGGGCTCTGCATTCTTCTCCAAAGGAAATTATCGGGAGGCTCTCACTAACCACAGGCACCAGTTGGTGCTCGCCATGAAACTCAAGGATCGAGAGGTAGGAAGTTTACCTGCAGACCTTATACATTGTTTTGGAAACATGGAGTCTTTTTTGCTGTTCAAAATGTTTTAGGTACTCTAAAATGTTACTTTTAGAAGTAGGTGATCATTGCATCTATCTTTCACCAACAATCAGATATTGAATGTCTACCGCATACAGACCTTGAGGATATAGAAATGAATAAAATTTGGTCCCTGACCTCAGGATCTAACAGCCACCATTGTTAGATGCATTGTTCTTATTCTATTCAACTATGAAAGGAAGAGACCTATGAAAATTAACAAAAAACTGTATCTTCATGATATATCCATTAAGTTAAAGAAACCCACATTTGCTTTCTTTGAGATGGAGTATTATTACTGCAAACTCTTCATGTTGTGTCTTTGGTGGATTTTTAACTCAGGTGGCAGAAGCATATTAAGTCTGATTGAGAGACATGAATTATAATGATAAGTAATACCGTCTGTCTTTATTAGAGAAATGGAATGTAATACTCTCAGGGAGTTGATATCCAGTAGATGCAGCATGATGAGAAAGTGCCTACAAGGTGGAGAGAGGGTGGGGTTTGGTGTAAAATAGACCCAGACTGGCTCTGGCTCAAGGATCTTGGGGAAATTATTACTTAACTCCTCTTTGCCTCTATTTTCTTATATAGAAAATAATGATTATATTTATTCCATACACAGTTGTGATAGGATTATAAATAAATACATATGTAAAGTGCCTAGCATGGTACTTGGAATTCCATAAATGGGCTTCTACTATAATATTATTAACAAGAATAGGGTAATAGCAGAGGCAGTAACAAATTTATGAATCAATCTATGTGTTGAGAAATACATTTAATTATACTTAGTTATCTTAGAATTTCACTGTGGAACATTATAGAGATTAATTATACTATTAAATGATCCAGCATCTTCAAGTCTTTAGAACATGGTCAGTCACTAGGAAAACACTGGGGAAGAAAAAAGCCTTTGTTTCAGTGGTGTGCTGGAGTCTCCCCATGGGAACGGGAGAGACTTCTATAGTTTCTCTCATCCATGGATATCAGAAAAAGGCCTTTGAAAGCTGTCAAAATATAGCAGTGAAGGGACATGGACTTCAGGTGATTTTATTCTCAAGATAATACTAAATATTTTTTCTCTTTGCCTATTTACTCTTAGTTTATAAACAGTTCTTAAAAGCCGGAAATCTGACTTCTTGATGTTAAGGGAATGAAAAGAGGGATCAGACTTTTAGATGCAGATATACTGATGGCTTTAAGTGAGAGCCAGGTTTAAGGACTAAACCAGCGTAGTTGTCTAAATAGGGCCATTTAATGAAGGCTCAGATGGCTATAAATATGTCAAGAGCTGCATTTATACTCTATTTTCCTGACCTTTGGGATGCATATATATTAGCCCAATTACTGAATAGGGTTGAAAGACTTATAATTAGGGCGTAGGATTATCATAGGTATTAAAAAAGAGAAGTGAAAATTTTCTGCCTTCCCTCTTCTTTCTTAATAGTGTAATTTTATATAGCTTGTGTTATCTGGGTTTTATAAACCTTTGCTGTACAATAATTTATTAAGAAATCATTAAATTATAAGGATGGAAGGGACCTTGAGATAATACTGGAACCAGTTCCCTCCCCAAATCTCCCATCTTCAAGTTTCTGCCTGCCACAGACACCCTATCTCCCTGTCTTTTGGCCTCTACTTCACCACCACCACAGTAGTTCACAAACCTGCCTATTGGGAACCCCTCCTTATGTATAAGTAAGACTGATTTTACCCCTCTGGGACCAGACAGTGAATGTTCAGCTACCATAATTAATGGCCTGTGGCCTCTCCTTTTCCAAGTTGAAAATCCCATTAATTTTCTTTTTTTCTTCCATTAATTTTCTCTTCAAAGTTTCTCATTATCAAAGCTGGAATAATTTTTACAACCTCCCTCCTGGCTCTTTCATTTTCACTGTTGCCCATTCTGGTTGCCGGTTAGCCACAGGTCGGCCACAGCAGAAGCCTGTTTGGGGACGTCCTGTCTAGCCCGGGCCCATACTCTGTGTTGCCAAAGCATATTTATCTGATTTCTAGACTGACCTGTAGAATTCCTCTTTTCTCTCACTGTGTCTCTTCTGTTGTGTTTGCCTCTGGAATCATAGGGTACCACCATTCATTTTCTTGAGAATTTAATGCTATTTTCTTACCTTCTCCCTTAATTTTTAAGGTTGCATTTGACTGCTGCTGCTTGTCCGCCTGCATTAAACTGGAAATCTTTATTCCCACCTCCCTGAAACCGGCCAATAGTTTTAAAGACTGGAGTTATATTCGTCTAGAATTTAAAGGAACATTCAAAGGAATTATTGCAGTAATGGGTATTTCATTCAGTTTCAAAGTTTTAGTTGCCCAGTCTTCTGTGATAGAATTCAGTGAAGTGTGGTGTCTGCCCGCAAAGTCCCAAACATGAGCACCGTGCGGAGGGCACTGGTCTAGGCCCTGGGCATGAGGCCTCCTCTGGAAGGGCTGGTGTTCTCTCTGAGACAGAACTCGAATAAAACAAAAGCATTAAGACACTGCTCGAGCAATAAATAATGAACATTCTCTTCAGTCACTGCCAAGATTCTCAAATTCCGGAGGAGACAGAGACTCCCAGGTGTAGACCAGGGTGACCTTTGTGAAACAGGTGGAACTCAGGTTGGCCCCTGAGTGAGACCCAGAAATTGGTGTGTGGGGCTCTAAAACCTGGTCAGCGTATCAGTCATGTGATCCCTCATATCAGTCACGATGGACAAAATACTTCATACCATTAGCAAAGATCTGATACCATTTTCTACCATCCTATCTGTTTTAGTCACAGACTCTTAGGTTTTTTTTTTTAAGGGTAAGACTCATTAGTTTGATCCAGTTATGTAAAAAGTTGATGAAAATAACAAGCCATAAGCCTACCGTTCTTTCAGTATTTTGGGTATAATCTTTTAGCAAATATGCACATATAATTGTTTACTCAAACAAAAATTGAAATCCTATTGTGATACTTTTATAAATTGTTTTTGTTGTTAATATTTTCCACTTAATTTTTTACCTTTCTGCATTTTATTTATTTTTAATTTAAAAAAATGTTCATTTCATTATTTTTGAGAGAGAGTGTGAGCAGGGAATGGTCAGTCAGAGAAGGAGACAGAGGATCCAAAGCAGATTCTGAGCTGCCAGTGCAGAGCCCGATGTGGGACTTGAACTTACGAACCATGAGATGGGATGCCAAAGTCAGACACGTCACTGACTGAACCACCCAAGTCCCCCCATTTCTGCATTTTATGAAATGTTCTACAGAAGTATTATGGCTTTATCACAAATTATTTCGTCTCTACTCTTGCTGTTATATTTTTAGTTTGTTTCAAAATTTTTGATGTTATTAAATCTAGAAAAACATCTTTGTAGATTAATCTTTGAACATATCTCTCATCATTTCCTTTGGCTAAATTATTAAAAGTGGGCTTGTTTGGAAAAAACGTATTAAGCTTCTGATACTTACTGCTAAATAGCTCTCAGAAAGGCTGTATCTGTTTTCAGTCCTACCAGCAATGTATCAGAGGTTGTTTCCCTGCATTGGCCAACACTTGGCATTACTAAATAATAAAGAACATAAACTAAAATGTCAGCTTGATAAGTCAAACAAAAAAGTGATATATTGCTATTTTACTTTGCATTTCTTTGATTGCTATTGGGGCTGACTGTTTTTAAAAATTTCTTTTATAAAAAGCTTGAATATTTATCCTTTTTTTTTCCTGTTGTGATGTTTGGTTATTTTATTTTTTTGTGTTTTTTTTTTTGATGTTGGTTATTTAATATTGATCTGATACTAGGCCTTGCAGTATCAGCCCAGTGAGCTGTTGGACAATTTGTGTTCCAAAGCACAGTTTTATTTATTGTTGCTTTATTGCACATTTTACATCTGCTGTAAGTTTCATAACGTTATTCTTTTAGAAAATTCTAGAATATTCTTGTCTCCCGTCAATACCCCCAAATAAACTTTGAAATCACTTTGTTGAATTTTGGAGACTCTTCCATTGGTATTTTTGTTGGAATCGTATTAAATTTACAAATTAATTGTAGATAAACTGATGTTCTTTCGATATCGGTCTTCTGTTCAGGAATGTGGTTTGCTCTTGCATTTACCCTTTTATGGCCCTCAGCAATCTGTGCTTTTAGGGAGAGTTTTTCCATATTTATTTATTTTTATTTGAATATAGTTGATACACAATTTACATTAATTTCAAGTGTACAACATAGTAGTTTTACAAGTTTATATATTATGCTCTGCTTACCACAAGTGTAGCTACCATCTGTCACTGCACAACACTATTACACAACACTGTTACAGTATCATTATATTCCGATATATATATCGGACTATATTCCGTATGCTGTGACTTTTATTCCTGTGATTTACTTATTCCATAACCAGAAGCCTGTATCTCCCACTCCTTTGACCCATTTTTCCCATCCATCCCTTCCCCTCTGGCAACAATCAGTTTGTTCTTTGTATTTTTAGTTCTGATTCTGCTTTTTGTTTGTTTACTCATTTGTTTTTTAGACTCCGCAGATAAGTGAAATCATATGGTACTTGTCTTTCTCAGTCTGACTTATTTCACTTAGCATAATACCCTCTAAGTCCATTCATGTGGCAAATGGCATGATCTCATCTTTTTTTTTTTTTTTTTTTTTTTGACTTATTAACAAAAAACNCAAAGCTGGAGATATCACAATTCTAGATTTTAATATACTACCAAGCTATAGTAATCAAAATGGTGGATGAGCACTGGGTGGCACAAAGCTAGACACATAGATCAATGGAACAGAGTATAGAACCCAGAAATAACCCCACATTTATATGGTCAGTTAAAGTATGACAAAGGAGGCAAGAATATGAAAAGGGGAAAAGACAGTCCCTTCAGTGAATGATGTTGGGAAAACTGTACATGTGGAATGAAATTAGAGCACTTCTGGGACACTTGGCAGGCTCAGTCGCTTAAACGTCTGACTATTTCCGCTCAGGTCATGATCTCTTGGTTTGTGAATTCAAGCCCCACATTGCACTGTAAGTGCAGAGCCTGCTTGGGGTTCTCTCTCCCTTTCTCTCTGTCTCTTCCACATCTCTCTCCCTTTCAAAATATATAAATAAACTTAAAAAGAATTTAGACCACTTCTAACACCATATACAAAAATAAACTCAAAATGGATTTAAGACCTAAATGAGTCTTGTCCTAAATGAGTCCTAGAAGAGAACACAGGTAATAATTTCTCTGACGTTGGCTACAACATTTTCCTAAATACGTCTCTTAAGGCAAGGGAAACAAAAGAAAATAAAACAAAAACCCACAAACTATTGGGACTACATCAAAAAAGAAAAAAAAAAAGCTTTTGCACAGCAAAGGAAACCATCAACAAAAACCTACTGAATGGGAAAAAATATTTGCAAATGATAGAGCCCGTAAGGGATTAAGATCTAAAATATGTAAAGAATTTACACAATTCAGTCCAGTTTTTTCCCTAGATATTTAATGTATCTCATTGGAAAGAGGATATTTTTTCCATTGTGTGTGGGATTTTATTTTTTTTTTAATTTATTTTTATTTTTATTTTTATTTATTTCTAGGAGAGAGAGAGAGAGANTGTGGGATTTTAAAACTAGGTTGATGGGGGCACGTGGCTGGCTCAGTTATTGATGCATGCAACTCTTGATCTTGGGGTTGTGAGTTTGAGCCCCACATTGGGTGTGGAGATTGCTTAAAAATAAAATCTTAAGGAAATACAGCACAACAAAACAAAACAAACTAGGTACTGATGATATGCCGGAAAGGTGCTTGTTTTACATGTTTTGTGTGTTTTGGCCACATGAAAATTCTCTCATAGCTCATAATGTTTTGTTGATTCTTGTGAATTTTCTTGTAATGGAAATTTTTTGCAAATAATGATAGTTTTGTGCATCTTTCCTTATGTTATATCCCTACTTTTTTTCCTCTTAATTATTATGCTCGTTGGAACTCTGAGAACTCTCCCCAAAAGAATCACTCTTCTCTTGAGTACAAAAATCTAGAGACTGTATTATTTTTCTTTAATTTTTAGAGAGAGAGAATCTTAAGCAGGCTCCACGTTCAGCATAGAGCCCAATGCAGGACTCGGTCCCATGTCCCTGGGATCATAACCTGAGCCAAAATCAAGAGATGGATGCTCAACCGACTAAGCCACTCACGTGCCCCATCAGAGAATGTAACTTTTATGATTATCCCACTCTCACATTGTATCTATGACCTCAAAATGTACCTTGGTTTCCCTTCTGCATTATTTTGATATTGAAATAAAATATAGGACACTGACTTTTGAAGCAAAAACTAACCACTGTGAATGCTGTGGCTATGAGGACACCAAGCTATACCTTTCTGCTTTTTATATCTTTGGCTCTAGTATATTTGTATATTTTCCCAAATAGCAAGATAATAGCCTGAAACCATTCTGACCACTTACCTTAAAAAGCAGTAGCTTTTTCTTTTATACAATTACTCCTGGAAACTTAATAGGGGAGGTGATACCTTCTCCACAGGAATTTTTCATTCTAACTAACCTTCTATCTGCTCCAATGGTTTGAAAATTAATTTCAGGTGCCCATAGAGACCTTCCTATGAGCTAATATTAATTGTCAGAAGAGTGCATAAATTATACTATATTAGAGATGTTGTTCTCTATTTAGGAATCTGATATGCAAATATGCTGATGATTCTGAAGCTTTTTTCATCAGTCTGATTTCTCTCCTGGGTGTCATATTTCTTTATCCAACTGCCTCTTGGACACCCACCTTCAGTTCCTAACTTAGCCCTCAGTCTGTGCCTATTTCTGCATTCTCTGATTGTCCTTGTGTTGCCCAAGCCACCTAACTCTCACGTTTGGCTTTGTTCCTGATTCTCTTCTGTCTGGCAGCCTCTTTTCTGGGCCCTCCCTTCCGCCATACTATCTTTTGCCTGGACTGTGGCAGAACTTCCCACTCTTTCTAACACGTATTCTCCTACAAGTAAAGAAGAGAGGGTGTCAACTGCTTGGACCTATGAGCATAGGCTGAAGTTGCTCCGCTAAGTAGGTAATTTCTTTCAAGTGTAGTGCAGTGGCTGAGAATGTGAGCTTCAGTTTTAGACAAACCTGAACTTTGACTCTGCCATTTATTACCATGTGATCCTGAAAATTGTGTAATTCTTCTAGGCATGGTGGACATGTGAGTTACTTCTAATTTTTGGCTTTTATGAAAAAGCTGCTGTAAGCATTCTTGTATATATCTTTTGGGAAACATCAGCAGTGTTTCCTCATACATATGTTTAGACTTATTAATTTTTACCAGCTTTCCAAAGTAGTTACACCAAGTTACATCATCAGCAATATAAAGGATGTGAAGCCTTAGTAGCTGATAAATAAAAAGTAAAAAGGGACACCTGGGTGGCTCAGTTCATGAAACATCCAACTCTTAATTTAGGCTCAGGCCATGATCCCTGGGTTGTGGGATCAAGCCCCATGGTGCATGGAGCCTGCTTGCGATACACTGTTTCCCTCTCTCTGTGCCCCTTCTCCCTCTCAAAATAAAATAAATAAAACCTAAAAAAAAGTGAAAAAAACAAGGTATATGGAAACGCAAATATCTGAGTAGATAACTGTGTGTGTAGTTAGATGGAGGAAGTGATTCTAGTAGAACTACTTTGTTTATTGTTTTGAGAATCAAATAAGTTCATGTAAAGTGTTAGCACAGTGCCTAAGACACAATAAGAATTCAAAAACAGTGCTACTGTTATTATTGACATTATCTTTGGCCCCACCATTTAAATGAATCACATGCAGTTGCACATGCCTGTGTTGTATCAGAGTTTAATTCAATGTAAAATTGTTTTCCTGCCGATAGTCAAGTAAACTCAACACTCCTGGAAAAAGTGCTGTTTATATTTGCTGGGTAGCTTTGCGTACTTCTTGTCACACGGGAAAATGTAAATACTGTAATTTGTGAAATCTATTTTAACTTTGCCCTGATTCTAGTTTCTTCTCAATTTTATACATTACCTATAGAAATCTTTGAGGTATCCCTCAAAAATTTAGTTCTGATCACAAATTTTCCCAATTAAAAACCTTTGACAGCTTTCTCTTGCTTTTAGGATAAAGCCCAAACGCCTTTATAACCTTTTCAGCTACTCTGTATGTCACATGCCTTAGCATCTGTTCATATAAGCCTGCTTGTCATACTTTATTAAACATGCCTTATACTTTACCCCCTGTATCTTTAGTTGTTCTGGGGCCTCTGCATACAAGACCCCTTCTTTGACCCCTCAGCAATGTTTTCCCTATTAAGGTTTCATTATATCATCTCTGAACCATGAAAGCTCTCTTTTTAAATTTTTATCTCTTTTACTCATTATCATACAAATATTGGTGAAGCCCAGTTTACCAATCCTTTTTTATAAATGGTAAATCCCTTTTGTGTTCTGTTTAAGTGAATGTTTGTGTGTCCCAAGCTCATGAAAATATTCTTCTGTGAGGCTTTATTGTTCTACCTTCTGCGTTTAGGTCACCTGCCACTTGCAATGTACATTTGTGTTTGGTTTGGGGTAGGGATCAAAGTTCAGCTTTTTCCCTCATATGAATGAATATCCAATTAACCCAGAACCATATATTCACAAGACCATACTATGTGCTCCTTTTGTCTTAAGTCAGGTATAAGGCATATAAGGACTCTCTTTTCTGTGTTGTTGATCTCTTTGTCTATGCCAATGGCATATTGCCTATTTATTGCAGCTTTTTAATGAACCTGGAATTCTGATTCTGTAATTCTAGTAGCTTTGTTTTTCTTCAGGATTGCTTTGGCTATTCCAAGTTATCTACATTTATATACATGTAAGTAAAGGTATATATTTTAGAGTAAGCTTATAGTTCCCCTGTCCTTCACTCAAACATCCTGCTGAAATTTTGATTAGGATTAGTATTGAATCTATAAATATATTTGAATCTAATAGTCCATGAACATAGTATATTTCTAAATTTATTTAAGCCTTGTAAAATCTATTTCAGCAATGTTTTATAGTTTTCAGTAATAAAACTATTGTATATCTTCCTTTAGTTTTATCCTTAGGTGTTAGGTGTGTATGTGTGCACGTGTGTCTTTTATTGTAAATGATATTATATTCTTTTAATTCAGTAGTATTTTATTTATTTTTAAACTCTAGTATAATTAACATACGGTGTTATATTAGCTTCAAGTGTACAATATAGTGATTCAGAAATTCTGTACATTACTTAGTACTCATCATGATAAGTGTACTCTTAATCCCTTTCACCAGTTTCACACCTCCCCCCACCTTCCCTGTGGTAACCACTAGTTCTCTATTGTAAATGGTATTTTAAAATTTTATTTTTCCCAGGTTTTCCTCCTTGACCCAGATATTCAACCATCCTTGGAATAGGTCAATTTGCTCATTATATTCTCATATGACTTTGTTTTTCATTCTTACATTTTTACCATTGTGTAAGTAATATATTCATTAGTTATTGATGTAAAAGATTAAAACATTATTCTTTCCAGAAGTAACTCCTGTTACCAATTTGAAGTATTTCCCTTCGAGATCTATACTGCCCACTATGGTAGCCACTACCACATGTGGCTGTTGAGCATTTAAAATGTGAATAGTTTGAATTGAGGTGTGCTGTAAATTTAAAATACATAGTAAACTTTGAGGACTTAGAATGAAAACAAAGAACACAAAGTATCTCATTACTAAGTTTTTATAATGACTGCAATATAATAATATTTTGGATACATTGGAGTGAATAAAATATATTATTAATTCAACTTTTCTCGTTTTATGTTTTTATGTGGTTACTAGAAAGTTTAAATTATTATATTTGTATTAGGTAGCATGGCTCTAGCCCATTTTCTATTATGGTTCTGTTTTTCATATGTGGAAATATATTATTTTACAAATAGTTTTTTCACTTAATAGTCTTAAACCTCTTTTCATGTTAGCACATAGAGATCAGCCATGTTCTTTTGAACTTTGTGCAGTGCTGTCTATTATGGTTGTACCACTCACCTGCTGATGGAATATTCAGGGAGATTTTTTTTTTCTTTTTACAAACATGGTCGCAATGAAAAAGACCTTGTACTAGTCACTTTGTATACATTTAGGAGTAGTGTCTAACAAGTGGGACTGCTGGGTGCACAGCTATTATACACATTTTAAATTAAAAGATTTTCACAGATTGCACACACAAAAGGTTGTTCTAAGCCCGTAAGCACTTGATATTGATCTTTTAGGTTTTTATTTTTTTTTTCAACTTGACTGGCAAAGTGTAGCCTCTAGTGATATCCCCGTTACAGCACTTATCATTTGTTTGTCATGGTGTTCTTCTCCCCATTGTGTAATTGGCAGCTTCTGGAGGGAAAGGAGAATAGCTTATTTATATCTACAGTCTCATTCATTGACTCATTTGACACATGTTTACCGCGCCCCAGATGCTACAATGCCTTGGGGTATAAAGGTGAACGTGCCATTGTTCTTGCCCTCAAGGGGCTCAAATACTCTGGTAAGCCATCTGCAGCATTCCAGTCCAGCATGGCTAAATGCTTATCAGCCTGGAGGAAAAACATTGAGTTAGAGGAGGTAAAGAGTGCTTTCATCTTTTTGGTTCTTAGGAATGGTGGTCTTCATTTTATTCAGAGCTGGAGAGGAAGACTTAGGGAAGCCCAGTTGCAAATACCAACTAAGTAACTGCTCTCCTTTTTTGCAGTTACTTTGTGTCAGTAACTAAAATCTAGAGTTTACATTCAATAAAGAGACTTTTATATTCTGATAACATCTACCACATAAAAGATTTTTAAATGAAATTTCATTCTTTGTGGTTTTAAAAATTAAAGGTAAATGATAATCAATGTCAATTTATGAACCTGTGGGTTTACAGAAACTGTTACTGCCCCCACGCCCCCTGCCCCTGCCAAAGGACTTTTTGAGAAAATTGATCCTTCCAGATTTCCTTTAGGATGTAGCTACAGGAAATTAATTAGACAATTTTTGATGACATCATCCTGACCACAGCTCTTTCTCTGAAAACAATGCTAATTTTCTTGGATCTTTGTGTAGCATTTTCTACACTGTGTATATTAGTATATTAGTATGAAATCCACACAAAAATTTGTGGGGGGGATGGGTAAGAGAGAAATACACACAGAGACAGAGACAAAGAATGTGGTGAAATAATTATTTTACTTCCAGTAGTACAGGAGAGTAGGTTAAAAGGTAAAAAGCATTCCATTTTAGCAGAGAACCATATCCTCATAGGGAGTATTAAGTTCAGGAGGGGAATGCTTGGCAACCTTTTCAGTGGTGTGTATCTTACAGGCTTTTAAGAAACAAATAAGATTCTTAAGCTGTAAATCTTCACATCACTGAAGAGTTGGAAAGTAGACACTTGTGAGGAATGGAGATAGGACATCAATTTCTTGATTGTCCTCTTTGTACTTTGTATTACAAATGAGCTGAGCCAGAGCTTTTGAGCCTGTAATGACTTATAAAAAGCTCTTTTTCTCTTACTGATAAAATAGCTATTGCCTCAAAAGAAATTGCACACCTAGTGAATACGTGTGTATGTATATGTTATGTCTGATATGTTTGCAAATCATCCTGCCCCCAGCTGTTCCATTCTCAAGCTAAGTTTTTCAAGTTCTGCTTTATCATCACTTCACTCATTATGTTTTTGGGTATCCTCTTCCAGCCCTAGTGCTTTGTAGTCTCTTCTACAGAGTAGAAGAAACATCAGACTAGGAATAAGGAGATCTAAATTTGAATCCTGGTTTTGCAACTAGCAGCCATATATAGACCTCCTCTGGAAGCCCTCTTGTTGCTCGTTCACCATCTGTAAACAGGAAGACCAGAGCAGATGATATTTTATTGTCCAGTGTAGTAGCCATTAGCCATGAGTAGTTACATTAAATTAAATTAATTAGAATTAAGGTAAACAGTTCAACTACCCAGTCATAACAACTACATTTTATGTGCTCAATAGCCCATGTGGTTTGTGGCTACCATATCAAATATCACAGAAAAAAAAATCTATTATCTCAAAGTCTTATCAAGTAGTTCTACTAGAGTTTTATGTAGCTCTAATCTTTAATCAGAAGGCAAAAAGTGCATCAGTGTGAATCGCAGACCACCTTCATTTTTCCGTAGTACCTGCCATTTATACTAGACTCATCTGTATTTTCTGTTGATACACAGGACAAGAGGGAAGATTCTGCTTCTGACAATGGCAATGTCGCTAGCTGCATATAACAACTATGAACTTTGGGCAAAGTATAAAACAAACAATTACATGGAGGGCTGGAGAGTGACCAAAAGCCAGCAGAAGTTGAAGGAGAATTAGCACTTGGAAGAAGGGAATAATGCTAGATGACTTTTCTGTTTTTTAAAAAATTTCATTTTAATTTCACTGTAGTTAAAATACACTGTTCTATTAGTTTCAAGTGTACAATATAGTGATTCAGTAATTCCGTATATTACTCAATGCTCATCAAAATAAGTATACTCTTAATCCCCTTCACCTGTTTTACNGTTCTTTATAGTTAAGAGTCTGTTTTTTGGTTTGTCTATTACCTTTGTTCATTTGTTTCTTAAAGTCTTTTTTTTGGTTTGTCTATTACCTTTGTTCATTTGTTTCTTAAATTCCACATATGAGTGAAATCAAATGGTATTTGTCTTTCCCTAGCTTATTTCACTTAGCATTATACCCTCTAGATCCACCCATCTTGTTGCAATGGCAAGATTTCATTCTTTTTATGGATGAATCATGTCCCATTGTATATATATACACTTATCTTCTTTATCCATTCATCTACCGATGGACACTTCGGCTGCTTCCATAATTTGGCTATTCTAAATAGTAATTTCCTATTTTTAATGTCTTTTTTGCTCGGGTGCCAGCACCATGCCCCACAATGCTACTGAAATGTGTCATTGGCTGAAATCTGCAGCCTTACTGGTTGTAGAATCAGAGGACCAAGTTGGCCTCACAACGGTAACCAGAAAATAAGGAGGGAATCCTGCAAAGGAGAGATCTACAAAGAGAAGACTCAGATTCCATGTATAAATTCTTTTTCTCCCCCGCAGTGTTCATTTACTTATTTTTTGAGAGAGACAGAGATAGCACAAATTGGGGAGGGGCAGAGAGAGGAGGAGAGAGAGAATCCCAAACAGGCTCTGTGCTGCCAGTGCAGAGCCCAGTGTGGGGCTCAAACTCATAAAGCTGTGAAATCATGACCTGAGCCGAAACCAAGAGCTGGACACTTCACCATCTGAGCCACCCAGGCGCCCTTCTATATATAAATTCTGATCAAATCTCTGAGTAATCTCTGAAGTAAGCATATGAGGGCAGATTCCCAGCAGTTTGGCTCAAGCTGAAGGAACTGAAGAGATTTCAGCTGCTGCTCACTTTAAGGAGTTTGTTAAGGTTAACTGCCTGCAAAAACAAAAAAGTTGATACTGTATAGACGTAATATAACAAAGTCCTGGGTGTCTGCAATGTATAATTCACAATGTCCAGGATATATTCTAAAATTTTTAGACATAGGAAGAAACCAGGAAATGATTTATATTGAAGAGAAAAGGCATTCAATGAGACCAACCCCAAATGACCCAAAGGTTGGAATTAATAGGTAAGAGTTTTTAAACAGTTATTACAGCTATGTTCAAATATGGAAAGTCAAATATGCTCATAATAAATGGATAGAAAATCTTAATAGGGTAATAGAAACAATAAGAAAGTAAAGAAAATAGGGACGCCTGTGTGGCTCAGTCAACCGTTGAGTGTCTGACATCGGCTTAGGTCATGATTTCTGTGAGTTCGAGCTCTGTATTGGGCTCTGTGCCTACAGCTCAGAGCCTGAAGCCTGCTTCAGATCTGTGTCCCCCTCTCTCTCTGTCCCTCCCCCGTTAGCACTCTGACTCTGTCTCTCAAAATTAAATAAACATTAAAAAATTTAGTTTAAAAATAATTTAAAAAGTAAAGAAAGCGAAATGAATATTTTAGCACTGAAAAGTACAGTACCTGAAATAAAAACATTCACTGAGTGGGTTTAATTGAATACTGGAGATGACAGAGAAGGAGATATGAACTTGAAGTTGGGTCAGTTGAAATGATCTAATCTGAAAATGAGAAAAAATAGATTGAAAAAATCAACAGAGCCTCAGTGTCTTGTGGGACAATGCCAAAGGATGATACACACACACACACACGTTGCAGAAAGATAGAATAAAGAAAATAATGGGGAAAAAACATTGGTAGAAATAGTGACTAAAATTTCCCTAAATTTTGTAAAAATAAATTTACAGATTCTAAAATCCAGCTAAACTCCAGGAGAATAAATACAAAGGAAACCACACCTATGCAATTTATAAGGAAATGACTGTAAACCAATTATAAAGAAAAAAGCTCTTGAAAGTAACCAGGGGAAAATGACCCATTACAAAGAGAGGGACTAACTCTACTAATGATGGCTGATTTCTTATGAGAAATAATAGAGTCCTAAAGACAGAACACAATTTTTAAAATGCTGAAAGGAAAACAACCAAAACCCTGTTAGGCCAGAATTCAAGAATAAGCAAAAAGAATTTTCAAGAATAATATTTCAAGAAGATATGTAAAGTGAAAAACAAGAAGACTATTAACAGACCTGCACCCTGGGAAAGATTGAGGGAGGATTTCCAGGCTGATGGAAAATGGTATCAAATGGAAACTCAAGAAAATGGATCTTCAAAAAGAGGAATGGCACCATAAATAATAAATAGGTTGGTAAATATAAAGTACTGCTTTTACTTTTTTCCTCATCATTTAGAAAATATGCACATGGCTGTTTAAAGCCAAAATTATAACATCAAATCGTAGGATTCTAAGGCATACGTGGATGTCACATATTTGATTCTCCTGTTAGAAACGTGAATGGCAAAAGCACTTTAGGAAAAGGTCTTACAGTTTCTCTAAAATCTAAACATGCATTCACCCTTTGGTCCACCAAGTCCATGCCTAGGTATTTACCCAAGAGAACTAAAAACATACATCCACAAAATGACCTTTACAAGAATGTTCATAGCAGTTTTATTCATAATAGCAAAATCTGAGACTAGCCCAAATATTTCTCAATGGAAGAATGGATGTATAAACTGCTATATAGTTGTAAGATACATGCAGCAACGGGAATGAATCTCAAAAACATGAGATTGTATGAAAAAAGTAAAAAACAAAAGAGAATGTATTTTATGATTGCTTGAGCAAAACTAATCTGGTGAAAACAGATCATTGGTTGCCTTTGGGAACCAAAATGGCACGATTGACTGAGAAGGGATATAGATGGACTTTCTAGGTAAAGCACATTTTCTGGATCAAGCACATTTAGTAAATTGTTAGTAATTGCAGAATCTTTATATATGCATCATAAATAAAGCATACATAAAGCTTAAAGCAATCATAAATATACATATATATGATATATATACATATATGTGATATGTATACATATATATTTTAATTCACACATATGAATTTTAGTTCACTATTAAAAAGTCTGTTTTCAAAGCACTACTCAGAATCTTTTATTCTCCTTGAATAAAAACACTTTAATGTACTCATGAATCCTATATATGTATTCACTGTATCATTCTTTTTAAAAAATTTTTTAATGATTTTATTTATTTCTGAGAGAAAAAGAGAGACAGCGTGAGCAGGGGAGGGTCAGAGAGAGAGGGAGACACAGAATCTGAAACAGGCTCCAGGGCTATCTGGAGCTCTGTCAGCACAGGGCTCGAACCCACGAACCACGAGATCATGACCTGAGCTGAAGTAGGGTGCTTAACCGACTGAGCCACCCAGGTGCCCCTTCACTGTATAATTCTTAAAACTTACTTTCTTTGTAATTTTTCACCACAAAATGTTAGAAAAATTGACGAATAAAGGATTTAGTGGTGGAAGAGAGATAAGCGGTAATTTTAGTGATCAGTCTCTTGGTGGGAACTGACCCACGTGGAATGTATTTTACTAGATGCTGCTATCTCTGATCCCCATGCTGAGAAAACAAGACCATACCACAACTCCCCACTCCTCCTTCTGTCTACATACCCGGAATATCCTGGAACAGCACTGCAGCAAAAATACTCATGTATCAGTGAAACCAGGTTTAACTAAATGTCAGAAATCTATGAATTACAGAATAGCCTTGTAAAGTACTTTAGGTGTGTGAGTGGAAGGAGGGAGTGAGTGCAGTTTGATCTCTGCTTTAGTGAAGGTGGGGGCACTCACCTTGATTGCATGGCCAGTGACCTTTTCTTATAGCATTGACTGTGGGAATTCATCTCTTCCATACCATAAGGTGGTAGGATTGGGTAGGGAGTAAGGTAGAGGTCTCACGGAAATAAGTATTTTATGCAGTTTAGTAGAAATCACCAGAGCTAACCATTTCATTTTATCCTGAGGAATAGGGAGCCTATAGAAATGAAGTGACTTGCCCAAGATCAACAGTGAATTGCTTCAATTGCTACATTTAAGAATAGTTTTCTTTTGTGATCACATGTGGCATTTCTAAAAATCCTAAAGTAGTCAAATGTGTTCTCTATAGTGATACCACCTGTAGAATGTTTACTGTGTTCTAGTCATCTAACATGATCATCAGTGGTAATGAGTTACATGTATGTGATTAAAATGTTTACTATTTACACAAAAATCTTATTTTTAAACATTTTTTATGTTATTCTCACAAATCCTAGAATAAGGAATAGATTTTTATATAATGTGATGTTCTTCAGTAATTTCCCAGAGAGACAGGCTCCCTGGGCTATATACCAAAAGCCTCCTGCTTGATAATGTATATGCTACCATTATTAGGGACAGTGAACTGAACCAAGAGTGAAGAAATTTGAGCACAAAGAGTTGAAATTAAAGGACTTAGACTCTGACCTATTGGAGGCAACAGAATTATCACAGGGCTAAGTGGAGTTTGAGGGCTATTGTTCCTGAAGTCACTAATGACAGCCTATAATGGTAAGACACTGTCCTGGTAATGGGGGTGGGGCACAACATGATTGGGGGTCTGCTCCAATAGAAAAGCTTCTGGACTAACTGGCACTCCCTTGATTTTTAATCTTGGACTTCTCTTTTCCTGGGGACCATGGAGACTTGGAGAAACTGAAGCAAATTAGTGGTATTATTTCTACTATCTAGTTGAGAAGACTAAGGCTACAGAAGGATTTTTCTGTAGTTCACACAGCTATCTAATAAGTACTAGAATCATGGTTTGGGAAAACAATTTGAAACACACTCTGCTAGCTACTTGGAATAAAATTTTTTGGTGCAAATCATTAATCCTTGCTGAAATGAAATCTATCCTGGGTGTCCAGTTTTTAAAAAGATAATTTCCAAAACAACAACAACAACAAAAGCCATAATTTCCAACAGTCCATTTTAATTTTGTAAGGACATCACTGAGGTTTGTTTAATTTTATGTCATTGTGGGTTAGAACAATTAAAATCTGATGAGAATAGATTGTGAGAACAATGTCCTTCCCATCCGCTGCTACAGATGATCCAAATTAGGAACCTTTTCTTATATTCAATTTTAGTTCACTATCAAAAAGTCTGTTTTCAAAGCACTAATCAGAATCTTTTATTCTCCCTGAATAAAAACACTTTACTCTAATTACCATAAAACACGTATGAATCTCAAACTTCTTTTCTACAGAGAAATCACATCCCAAAGAAATCAGCATTGAATTGTTTATTGCTTTTCTTTCTTACCCCACATTCTTCTGTAGATTCACTAACCAGGTGTCCACTGGTTTCTAGAGGTATATCAGAGTATGTCTTTGGGCCTTTCTGGAAGATCGAGGTTAAGAGTGCCAAGAATTCTCTCTCTCTCTCTCTCTCTCTCACCATTTTAGTCTCTGATAATACTTTACTAATTACTTAATTAAACTGATTCTATTTAGAATTTGTGATCATTGGTTAAACCTGCATTTTTACCTTTTAACTCTTTCAGGAGGTTTTACTAGGTAAACAAAGAGACTAAACTGATTACAGGATGGATAAAATTCTTAAGACAATAGCATTCCCAAATTCTCCAGAAATATGAGCCATATAAGGAATTAATTATGCTGATTAGAATTTATAAGCGGAGTATGATTGGCATCACACAGACTTTGGCTAGGTCCTCACTCTGACACTTATCTAGTTGTGTGACTTTGAGTAAGTTACTTAAACTTGTTTCAGCCTCAGTCTCCTAATCCATAAAATAGGGGTAATATGCAATAAAGTATTCAGCACAGTGTTTAGCACAAAGCATGTGGTCAGTCGGTAAGTGTTAGCTGCCGTGGGAATCACTGCCAGTATTCTTTAGCCATGAAGGCTTTAAGGACAGTTCTGGTTACTGTCTGTACTTGACAGTCTCATACCTCTATTTATCTAATCAAATCTTACCAATTCAGATTCATCTCTCTCCTGAATCTAAATCAATGAGGTTCTTCTTTTTCCTTTGATATATAATTTTACTATTTCTTGGTCCCAGTGGTTTAGGCTAGCCAAGATTTGAGTCTTGACACGTTTGAAGTACCCATATAAAAATAGTGGTGACAGTCCCCATTTTGTTGATCTCTTAGCCATCTATAAAGCTGTCCACAAAGCCTGTCAATTTTTGTATGTCATGTACTGTGTTGTAGTCTAGTGCTGCTTCAGCTGGAGGATCAGAACCACCTGGCCAGCCTTTCTGAACCAAGCACGCCAGGTTCCATCTAGCACCACGGCTACTGGTTCGGTCTTCTCGCCATCACAGCATAATGGAGCGCAGTGGTCAACAGCATAGTTTGAAAAACAATTTTTTTAAAGAAACTTCCTCTTTTCCCACCATAGGTTAACACCTGTTACTTTCCTTTAGTGCAGTACACCTTAAGTCTCTCCAAAAAAGCAACTGGAGTGCCTTCTTTCAGAAAGGAGAGGTTGAAGGGAGCATTTTGATGTAAGAACAATTTAAGTTCAAGGAAGAGTATTTCTCTCAGTGACTGTTTTTCCTAGGGTGCAGCGGAGTCTGATTATAGTTTCCTGTACTAAATGGTTGGAATGGGAGAACAGTCAATCCAGGTAAAGCCTGAGCTGGGTTTCTGGTTCCTAACATTGTCTGGTTTTAAAGCCACCATCACTGCATATGAGATCCTGGAAGAATGACTAGGAAAGAGCAACTGCCCGATTGAAAAGACAGCTTTGCTAACAGTCTTTATCACAAAGCATGTCCTGATTTTGTCTTAGGCAAACTCATGATGGTGGTGGGAATTTACTAAGGGCAGTCTCTTTGTTTCAAGTAAAATATACATGAGGTGAGAAAGGGCTCTTCTTAGGCTTTTACACCACACTGATGGATTTTCTGAAAGCTGCCTTAGGAATGTAGAATTTCTTAGAAGACTTAGGTAATGCAGCCTAATAGTCCATCCTATTTTAAAGTTCTTGGTCTTCTAGTGATTGCTAAATTTTCAGTCTATCACAAATGGACCCCTTCCTGTGAGGCTAAAGATAATCTATTCATTTTCTTGATCCATCCTATGAAATTACTCATCTCCTAATGCATCCTTACTATCACCTTTCCTACAATCCATATTCTTTTTTTTAGGCGGAAGGAGCATTGCTCTTAGTAAATGATTATTTCCCTCTGGTTTTAGAGTCTTTTTGTTATACTTACATTTGAAATTGTTTCCTTGCAATGAGAAACAATGAAATCTGGCCATGTGTAGCAACGTGGATGGACCTTGAGGGTGTTATGCNATCAAGTTTCCAGCTTGGCCTTCAGTACCTTGGTCACTATAATCTGTAGAGGAGCTAAAAGCTTTATCTCCTTTTTCTGTGATTGTCTCGTTCTTGACCCCAAAGAATGGGTTGCTCAAAGATATGTTAAACAGTAGGTAGAAAGGAGGAATCAAATTGTGTATAGATCATTTGAGAAATGAATTTGCAATTTAAGGACTACAGTTAATTTGTGTATATGCTTAAACTTTTATTGAAATATAGCATATACCCAGAAGAGTGCACAAATCATTTTTAAATGATTTTTTAAAAAATGATTTGTCACATAGTGAACATACCTGTTTAACCTCACTCAGATCAAGAGCTAGAATGTTACCAGCAATCTGGTAGTTTGGTTCTTGTCTCCTTCTAGTGTTAACTGCTCTCAAAGGATAACCACTATTCTGACTTAGAATAGCATAGGTTAAGTTTTCCTTTTTTGAACTATATACACATGGATTTATATAGTATGTCCTCTTTTGTGCTTGCCTGCTTTTGCTCAGCATTATGTTTGTTAGATTCATCAGGATTGATGCCTGTAGCAGTGTTCATGTGTTCTCATTTCCATATAGTTTTCTATTATATGGGTATATATATTATTTATTTATTCATTTTGATCATTTCTATTTTTTCTTTCGAAAAGTCTTTTTCAGTGTTACTGTGGATCCTTTGAAGATGTATTTTCCTGTCTCTTCTTGCTTTTTTTTTTTTTTTGTCTTTAGTTTTCAGCACTTTTACTATGATATTTGCTAGCCATGCTTTACTTTGTATTTATTCTGTGTGACATTCACTGAGCTTCTTAAATTGTGGCTTGATGTTTTCATCAGTACTGCAGCTTTGGCAGCTGTCACCCCTTCAGAGATTGCTCCTGTACCGTTTCTTCCGTTCTCCTGCCCTTGGCCTCCACTTGGGCGTAAGTTCATCTTTTCGCCATGTTCATTTGAATCTTATGCTTTCCATTGCATTTTCCATCCTTTTTATCTGTGTGTTTCTGCTGAGATGTTTTTACTGTCCTGTATTCTAGATCTTTTTTTAAAGTGTCTTTATTTATCTTGAGAGGGGGAGAGCACGAGAGGGGGAAGGGCAAAGGGAGAGGGGGAGAGGGAGAATCCCAAGCAGGCTCTGTGCTTTCAGTGTAGAACCCGATGCAGGATTCGATCTCATGAACCATGAGATCATGATCTAAGCCAAAAAATCAAGAATCAGACACTTAAATGACTAAGCCACCCAGGTGCCCCACAAATATTCTCTCTTTAGCTGTTGCTAACTTTATATGAAGCCTGTCTACCGCATTCTTAATTTAGATAATTTAATTTTTCTAGAATATCAGTTTGATTGATGTTTTATATATTCTAGTTCTCTGTTGAAATTCTCCATCTGATCCTTTTTTTCATGAACATGTTAATCACAGTTAGTTTAGATTTCATGTCTGATAATTCATGGGCTTGTTGCTATTTTCTTTTTCTTCTTTTTCTTCCATTTTTCTCTTGGTCCTTTTTTGTTGTGCCTGGTTCATTTTTTTTGTTGTTGAATGCTTGCCTTTTTGTATGAAAATATTAAGAGAGCTCAATGATATTATCTTCTTCCAGGTAGAATTTTCTTTAATATCTGATAGGCATTTAGAGGAGGAGAAGATCATCTTAATACAGGTAAGAATGAATTCTTTCAGAGCTGGGTTTCAGTCACAGCAATTTCTGGTTCAACTTTACTCGTAGGCTTTACTCCTTTAACAGTCCCAACTGTAAGCCCGAGGGTACTTACCAGACCCACCGCCGTGGCAGACTCTGAGCACCAGTTTTTATCTTACCAGTACCATGGGAATGCCAGTACCATGGTTTATTGCAGTTACCTTCTACTGGTCTTCTGTAGATGTGTGCTAGATCTAAAGCAGTGACTGGCTTGAGGGTAAAGATGGCTCAGGCTCTTGGACTCTCTTTCCTATAATATTGGTCAAATCCCGACTTCCTTGGTAGTCTGCACTTTAGGTTTTATTTCCTTAGTCCCATGTGATTGCTGAAAGCTCTACTAAGTTTCTGTGCTTCATAGAAGCCACTTTATACTTGACCTCTCAACTTTTTTCCAATTGGAAAGTCTCTCCAGAAAATATCACACTCACCTCCATGAGTTTTCATTTGTCTAAGATCTTGGTCACTTAAGTCTTAAATGCCTTGATACCACAACAGTACCTTCAAGGGTTTTTTTTTTTTTTTTTTTTTTAATCCAGTTTTTTTCCAGTTGTGTTTAGCAACTTAATTCTTTTGCTACAATTTAGTCTGTCATAGCTGGAAGTAGTTTATTATGTACTTCTTACCAATGAATATTTTCGTTCCTGATGTTTATTTAGAAGTACAGCTTTGGGATCACATAAGGATCTTAGAGATACCTTGACCTTATTTTATAACAGAGACAGTGAGGACTGTATGACAGACCCATCCACGAACATACAGCCCATTAATGGCTGTTCTCATATCAGGGACTCTTAGCTTCTAGTCCATTGGCTTTTACACCACATGGCTGATAATGTAGTATTTGTGACTTCTACTCTCTTAATGAGGTCATAAACCATGTCTAACCAGTTTTCTATAAAATCAACTCAACCTTAACCCAGTTGAGTGATGATAGTGCTCTGATGGACTTTATATTATTAAAAAAAAAAAAAAAAAAAAAAAAAAGAGCCTACATTTTGAAGTTGTTATAACATTGTAAAATTTCAAGCACATCCAAGAAGCCCTGTCTATGCTCTTTACCATATCCACGTTTAAGATCAAATTTCCCCCTTTTGTTATATTCTGTCTATAAAATGAGGTTTTTTTCAATCTAGAGAGGATAATTCATAAAGAACATTACCAGATTATGCCCATCTCTAGTGCTATAGGAAAGTATTTATTAACCATAATAGCTTAGCTCTGTGGGTGTGTCAGAGAAGAATAAGATACATGTAACTTATCTATGGAATCATGTACAGAGGGTGCTAAACCAAAGAATATTTTCTAGGACTTTCACAATTTACTCTCAGAATGTTTGGATAATCCTTTTTTCTTTTTTTATAATTTTTTAATGTTTATTTTTGAGAGAGAGACACAGTATGGGCAGGGAAGGGGCAGAGAGAGAGAGAGAGAGAGAGAGAGAGAGAGAATCAAAAGCAGGCTCCAGGCTCTGAGCTGTCAGCACAGAGCCCAACAGGGGACTTGAACTCAAACTGAGAGATCATGACCTGAGTCGAAGTCGGACACTTAACTGGCAAAGCCACCCAGGCGCCTCAGAATGTTTGGATAATCTTAATGTTATTTATTACTCATGTTGATATGTTCTCTTACAAAGGATAAAGGATAAATTGTAAATTCAGGGGATACACCATAGAGTTAACAGAGCTGACTCTGGCCAGAGAGTTTGATCTGGTTTATGGATCCCTAGAGGAGCCATTGACAGTTGCTTTACAGTAGCATAGCTTGATTACCTGGTTTCTCATGCTGTATAAGGAAGTATAAAGTAGCGTCTGGGTTGCATATCAATTTTCCTTTTAGTTTTTATGTTAGGAAAAGTAAAACATGAGTAATGGAAATAGGTAAATAGAAAAAGACATTAATGAGGAGTAAATATTGCTTCGTGTTTGACCTCTGTGTATAAAAGCTACTTTAAAGTGTTTGTTTGTTTGTTTTATTTTTAAATGGCAGAGCATAATCTGTACTTGATGACAGTCTGGGAAAGAATTCTAGTGTTGCTTTGGGCTCGCAGCTTTTCCAGACAAAGTACATTTGTTAGGCAATGTCTGATCCAGGGATTATTGCTATTTAATAGTATTGCCAGAGCCATAATTTTACGTGCTTGTGACTTTTCTCATCTCTGTTTTTTTTTTTTTTTTTTTTTAAAGAATGAATGTAACCCTGAAGAGTTACATTGCCAATATTTGCTCCTTTTTTAAAATGCAGTTTTAGGATTCAAATGTTTCCCTAGTGTCTGTCTTTTTTTGTCTTTTGCCTTTTACTTTCTTCATAAGAATTAAGATAATAAGAAATGAAAATAGCTAAGGTAAGCAACAGGAAATAGTAATTCCATTAAGGTAAACAACAGGAAATAAATCAGTGATTCCTTTGTATCCAGGCCTGGAGACACATAAAAATTCCAGAAATAGAATTTTAGGGATGGAAAGGACTTGGGGAGATCATCTCTGGCACTTGTCTCATCTTGTAGATAAAGAAACCAAGTTGCCAGGGTTGTCTATGTAGCTAGCTGATTAGGAGTAGATTTGGAACTAGTCTGCAGGCTTTCTGATTCCCATCTCAGTGTTCTCACTTTTCCACATATGTTTTCTTCTAACTTAAAGGTGCTTCTTTGGTATTTATCATTGTGCAGCCTGGGCTTTATCCTGGGCTTCTTCCCATGTTTCTGACTATAGAGATTGATCCGGGTGGTACAGGTTGGGTCCAGGATGTTCAGTTATCACTTCTCTATGTGAGAGCTCTGCTTATCTCATTATTAAAAGTAAGCTATTAGGAAAAGCATATGGTTCTTCTTCTCACCATTTCATAAATGTTTTCCTTTATCTCAATAAATGATGCTTGAAAAATCACTCTACTCCTCCCAACTTCTTTTTTTCTGATTAACATAATAAATTCAGAGCCAATCTTTCTGAAAGCCTACATCCCAAAGTTACATGTAGAATGATGTCTAGTAACTTTGACATTCCTTTCTGCAACGTCTTGTTCACATCACAAGCTGCTTTACTGTTTTATAGCAATCAATATTGGTACATGATGCAAGAATCACAAACTCATCCCCTAAGACAGTGTTGTTAAATGTAGCTAAATAGGTCTGGCAAGAATGGTCAAAGTACAAAATAACTTTAAAGAACAAAACTGGGAAGAGTGTTGAGAGACCACAAGGACTTGAAAGCAGAAATTAAAAGGAAAATGACGAGAGCAAAGCAATGTGTTTCTTGTTGGGCAGAGTTCCCCTGAGGGACCCTGTATTCAAATACTCTTTGACATTGCATTTGAATTCTTAGCTTCCAAAGGCCACTGATACCACAGAGACCCAGCAGTGTGTAATGGTTCCTTCATCTCGTGGGCCTCTGGACGCCTCCTATTACAGCCCCACATTTAAAAATAGCAGGGAAATGAGAGAAAATCATAAACTTGCTATAATAAAATTAGTGCTTGCGTGAAAGACTATTGCCAGAGAACAGCTTTTAGAAGGCCCATGGCTGCCAGAAGGCCGCTGGGTATTGGCAGTATTCAAGTATTCACTGGCCAGCACGTTAAGACCTGAATTAGGAATTTTATTAAAGATAGGGTGTCTTTTCTTTATGATCCTAAGTGTAAGGAGATTTTTTTTAAGTAATAGAAAATGGATCACAAAAAGTAGATTGCCATAGTAAATAAATGTGTTACTCTTTCTTGCCAAAATAGAGAAATAGAAATTAAACAATTTTCACTGAAGAAGAAATGTTACTGCTTTTCTCAAAAAGACTGAGTAAATGAAGGGTGTCTAAGGGCTAATAACCAAGAAACTAGATGTCTAGATAAGGAACACCACCACCACTAACAGAATAGTAATTCTTCATTAATCTGTAAAAGGGGAAAAAGTAGGACTTAGACATGAAGGTATGGTGAGGATCATTGCATTTCCCATTAAATGCATACTTGTAGAAGATCTGGAATTCTCATTACAGCTTGAAAGGAAAACTGATTCTCTCTTAGAATCAGATATTTTCAAACTAGTATGTCACAGAGCCTGCTCTGGTTCAATGGTTCTTGCTACTAAGTATGCATTACCGTGGCAACTGGCTTTCATTCCCACATATATCATTAACATAGATGAGTCTTGAAGTCAGTCTGCTTTCAAGGATGTGTTTCAGTGACCTGGATGAAAAGATTTTTACCCAGCCTTATGAATCAGTCCTTTAAAAGGATTTTTCTTGGCATACACCCTACCATGTCCCTCCTATTGAACTTGTAGTATTTCTCTCCTGCTCCCACTGCAGGCAGTAGTCTGGATCACATTTCTCTGCAATATTCTTGTTTCTAGCAGCGTTGGAAAGAATGAGCTGGAGGATTTCAGTACCTAATACTGTTACAAGGGCCATTCGAGTGAGAACTTGGTTAAATCTAAAAAGTTGGATCAGCATCCAAAGCTTTCATTTTAAGTAAACTCTCTGGTAGGGCTGCAGGGGCCAGACCATTAATCTGGTTCCTATACTCCATTTGCTTTTAATCCCTTGAGTGTACAGAGTATACATGTCTATCCTAAAAGGACAAGGAAGAGCCTATTCTTGATGGCAGCTAGACTTTGACATGCCCTTTAGGTTTAAATAAGATAAAATACCTGATATTAAACTTTGAAAATGTCAATAAAAGGATTTTACTGTAGCTGACCAGCCCTAGTCCCAAAGGACTTGATCTCTGTCCTGTACTGTTACATAGGAATGTGGGATATAAATCATTTTAGAGATCACAGGGATAATTACTGAAACCTTGACAAAAATATTTGAATTTAGAAACATTATAATTGATGTTATTGGCTTTAATATGTCCAGAGAATGCCCACTTCTGATGTTGTACTGCCCAGTTTAATTCATGTATGGTGATTGGATAAGAGGATCAATAGTGCTAGGTTAATTTATATGATGATCCTCTGAAGTTCTCCAAATATTTTATATCCTTAGCACATTCAGTATTATGACTGTCAAATGTCCATGTTTTCTTCTTGTTCTCTTTTATTTCTCTTGGTTACAGACAGAGCTGGACATAGGTAAAGGATTGCAAGAAAGCAATGACTTGGACCTTCCTCCCACCAAATTTCAGAAACAGATATTTTGGCTTGCCTTATTCCAATTTGCTAAGTGTGATTTGTCCTGGCACCTTGCTGTTTTAGTGTACTGTGTGGCTATTAAAAGGAATGAATTTCCCAGCTTATAAAGTTTCTTCTAGATTGATATGCCAAGATTAGACTCTCGAATACTGGAGAAGTCTTTCCAGGAAATAGGACTAGAAATCCAGCTGCTTTTCCTTCTTACTAGGAAACTAATGTTTCTTGTATAGTTAGGTAACTGGCTTCTTTCAAGGTATAGAATACGCAATCACAGAAATTGAAAATAGGAAAGATACTGTAGACGATTTTGTGTTTAGTATAATACCTTACTACTCCCCCACATGCATCTACTAAATCAACTACTAAACAAAATAATTTTCTCAAATGAACAGAATCTTAGCAACTCAATATCATTGATACCTTCTGATTGAGTTTAAAAGTAGTAGGAAAGGTCCCTTACTTGATGCAACTCTAGTTAAAATCTAACTGTTTACAAACATCTTAAGAACAATGATTTCCCAAATCCTTATTCACATATCACTGTTGAGAATGTGTCATGTAGTCATTCTGGTGGAGCCTGGGCTTTTATAGGGTTAGTGAGTAAACAATTTTCACATGCTTAATAATCATGTATATCATTTCCTATTGCTACAGTAATGCTGTATGACAAAACAATCAGAAAAGTTCAGTGGCATAAAACAACACACAATTATTTTTGCTTGCATATCTCTGATCAGAGCTAGGCTCAGCAGAATTTACTTCCATATTCGCAGTTGGCTGAAGTCAGCTAGGTAGTTGCTAGGCAGCTTCTCTGATCTTCCCCAACCTGTCTCTCGTATCTGAGACTTCCTCTGGGACAAGTGGGTCAAGCAGACTCATTCTCCTTTGGATCGCCCTGGGCTTGCTTTTAAGGTGAAGGCAGGGCAACAAGTGCCTGTCGGGCTTCTGCTTAGATCACATTTGCTAACATCTTATTGGCCTAAGCAAATGACCTTGACTTAGCTCAGAGTCAACACCGCATCTTCAGTAGGAGGGCTGTCAGTGCAATCACTCTACCACAATATGGTGGCTTCATCCTCTCACAAATGAGCATGACTGAAAATGATACCTCCTGGTTACAATATGTATTGTTTTCAATATGATTCCTTTTGAGGAAGTAATAAACTTACTGTTCATGTTCTCAGAAGGAAGAGCAGAACAAAGGTTGACTAGAATTAGCTTACCTGGCACTTCATTTTTTTTTTTTTCCATTTAATGCCCACAGAAATCTACAAGCACTCTGAATCACTCTAACCATTATTGCTATCCCTGAAATATCTGGGCTTCTTCACTTGTATCTGGGTGTGTTTGAAGGAATATTGATAAGTTTTTTAAGGCTATTTTCTATGGTGAGATTTTATGATACGGTGGTTACTACATAGTTTTTCTGAGTATATGTCTCATTTACTGTGTTATCTTGGCCAAATGATTTTGACTTTTTGTTTCAACATTACACTTTCTAATATTAGTCTTGTTGTCAGAATTCTAAGTGTATAAATAAGTTGGTAGAGGTCAATCTTTAGCAGCCTGGCATAGGAGATGGTTTTTGAGTAGTGCAGCTGGTCATTTGGCAAACTGTAACATAACATTAGCTATCATTTACCAAGCCTCTTGTGTCCCATGAGATCCATGCAGTACCTTCACTAATTTCTACAGTAAGCCACAGAAGTAGGCTTTACACATGTGGAGACTGAGGTGCCTTCTTTGAGGACATATTTCAGCAATTGATCTGGTGCTCACCTCCTTTCATTGCTTCCTTCCACAAAGACTGACAGGGAGAGAGTGAATTAATGAGCACCGATAAGCCATTTGGAAAGCTGGAGTTACTAGTTCCTCACATAGGCAGAAAAATCACAGGATGGATGCAGTGTATGCATGACCCCACAAAAGACCTTTGCTTGAAATTACAATGGGGCAATCCATCAGTCTTTACAGTTCCATTAATTGTGTAATTTGTGTAAGTTGTCAATAAGAATAATTTTTCAAAACCACATTAAAAAAACAATGGGCACAGGAAACATACATATATGTTAATCACTTTATTTCTTTCAGACTCTTTGCGAAATGTCTGTTGCAAAGTCCATTTTACAAATACTATATATTCACATATTGTACTTTTCTGAGGAGCTCAGGGATAAAGTAGATCATCTTGTTAAAACGGTCATTTTGTAGGTCAAAAAAATAGAATATTGGTAGTTCTGTGTGGTTTAACCTAATATTTAGTACTGTTATCTGTGAGGGAAAATGAGGAATCATTAAGAAATCACTAGAATTATGTCTTCATCCAAGACCTTGCTCCTGAATTTCAAACCCTTACTTTAGACTTCCTGCTCTGCAGCTCTGCCAGTGTGTGTCGCTGGCATCCTCAGTTCATTAGGTCCAAACCCGAGCTCTTCATTTCCTCTGCCCTCCATGCGGTCTCTCTGATTTCCTGGATCCCCTAATGCCCAGTGCAGAGACCTGGCAGCCATGCTCCCCTCTCACATTCTCCACAGCCAAAGCATTAGGCCCTGTCCAAGCTCTCATCATCTTCTGCTGAACACATTTAAAATTGTTTTTAGGTTCTGTGTTGTTCCACAAATGATGGAAGAGACAGTAGTTTCTGAGTTGGTCTTTCTGTCTGCACTGTCAGCACAGAGCCCGATGTGGGGGCTTGAACTCATAAACCGTGAGATCATGATCTGAGACAAAATCAAGAGTCAGATACCTAACCAGCTGAGCTACCCAGGCACCCCAAGATCCATACATTCTTTCTTATAGCTGAATAATATTTCAGTGTGTGTGTGTGTATGTAATTATTAATTCACCCACTCATGGACACATAAGCTGTTTTTATACATTGTCTATTATAAATAATGCCCCAGTGAGCATGGGAGTATATATATCTTTTTGAATTAGTGTTTTTATTTTCTTCAGTTAAAATACCCAGAAGTGAGATTGCTGGATCATAACGTTGTTTTATTTTTAATTTTTTGAGGAGCCCCCATACTGTTTTCCATAGTGGTTGTGCCAGTTTACATTCACACCAATAGTGCACAAAAGTTCCTTTTTCTCTATATCCTTGTCAACATTTGTTGTTTGTGTGTTTTTGATTTTAGCCATTCTGACATGGATAGGTGAGATCTTGTTGTGGTTTTGATTTGCATCTCTCTGATGATTAGTGATGCTGAACATCTTTTCGTGTACGTGTTAGCCATCTGGATGTCTTTTGGGAAAGTGTCTATTCAGATCTTCTGTCCATTTTTTAATGAGTATGAGTTTTATTTTTTAAGAACTTGAGTTAGCTTTTCAACATCTTTAAACTTTTGTTTACTTGTCTGTAAAATGGGGATAAAAATAGAAAATACTTCACAGAGCTATTAAAGAGATTAATGCATGTAACGTATTAACCTCATGCATAGTCCCTTGTAAGGATGTAATAGATGTGAGTTATTACTATTGCTTATTTCTTGATGCTGGAAACTGTCTCATTTGTCTCTTATTCATCTCACTCAACACCTAATGTAAAACTTTAACCATGAAAGACTGTCCTGTGGCTTCCTTCAAATTTACTTTGTCCATCATAACCTTTATTCTGGAATTCTTCCAGACCACCTTCTCTGCTTACCTGCCCTCCTCTTCCTGGATTTTTCCAGTCCTAATTCCTGACCCATCCCTGCCTGTCATCCTAATTTAGGCTCTGCTATTTGGTTCCCACCTTGTACCTACTAACTTCATTTGTCAACCACATCGGACCTCTCATGGTCTCATGAGGGACTGACTTCTGGTAGTCATTCTCTAGCCTCATAAACCACCTCTCCCCTTGGGGGAAGGCCCTGGTTCTTCACTGTCAGTTGGGGTTTGTGGGACGACAGATTGTTTATATTTACCTGCCATTAGGACAGAAGAGTCAGACCCTTCAGGCTAATATTTGGTGGCTAATCTCCACCTGAGGGCTTAACTGAGTGATTTCTGTATCATGACTTGTTGGCATTCTTAACAAATAGTCCTGTGCTCGATCTGTCAGTCTAGGTCCCTTCATTAAGACTGATTTTACTTTATAGATATTTTTTAACTTTAAAAGGAACATCTCATAGTTAATTGTATCAGAGATGAAGCTATAGAAATAGGCCGTTCATTTATGTTAAGTTTCAGTGCTTAGGAGATAACTGTGGACATGTGAGAGTTATTTGGGATACTTTGATGTGAATAAGAGAAGATCAAAGAAACAAATTGGATAATGAATATATTGCTTTGAAAAATGTAATTCTAATTTAGCCTTGCTGCAGTGTGGAAAACTATTTTTCTAGTTTAGTGGACTATTGTTTGAATAAATTCTAATTTACAGAGACAGTAGCTGAGATAAACATTTGTGTCAGGTACAAATGGCTACAGGGTTGTGTCAAACGCAAGTGGCTGCAAGGTTGTGTTAATTGTAATAGCTCAAGCTGTGGAACTACTAGGTGACAAACAAGAGCCCGTGAGGAGTCTTTGTTCGAACTGAGGACCTTAACTTTGATTTTTGCCTAGTATCACAGTATGTTGAGGGATTTTGCTGATTTTTCTGACTTTGCTTCCATGTATTCCTGATTCCCTTCTCTTTGTCATTATTTCACTGTAGCAAGAGAGGGAAGGGATAGATATCTGAAGCCTGAAGTTGTTTTCATAATTCATTTTGTTAACCCTGTGTAATGGCAGTTTAGTTACGAATTTTCTATTAAAATATTTCTGATACAGAAGCTTAGGATATTAGATCTCAGAGGACCTTAGAAAGATCATCTAGCCTCGTGTTTCCTGGACTGGGTTCTGAACTGGTTGTGTAAGATGTGAGCAGGTGTTCTAATAATAAAAGGGTCCTATGGACATAGTGGGTATGGGATACCTAAGGTTTAAAAGCAAGCTTAGTAGGCTTTTTCCAGCAGGAGTTCTCAGAGCTTTAAATATGTTAAGGTGCTTTGTTAGTCATAAAGGGATTATATGGAGAAGGTTAATAAATTCAAACTTTATTTGAATTCTTTTTATGTGGAACACCTGTTAACATCTACAGGAGGATCCAGTTAAAAAAGTAACTGAGGGGCGCCTGGATGGCTCAGTTGGTTAAGTGTCCGACTCCTGATTTCAGCTCAGGCCATGATGTCATCACGGTTCATGAGTTCCAGCCCCATGATGGGCTCTGTGCTAACGGTGCAGAGCCTGTTTGGGATTCTATTTCTGTCCCCCTCTCTCTGCCCTGCCCCACTCATGCTCGCTCTTTCTCTTTCTTTCTCTCACTCTCAAAAATAAATAAATATACTTCAAAAAATAGTAACTCAGACAGAGTATGCCTCTTTGCTGCTCAAAGCCACTAAAATAGATTCAAATCAAACAGAGGTCTCCAAGACCCTTCAAGTTCACATCTTTTGTTTCTCTCTAACCTCTCTTGCCACTCCCTCCCCTGGTTCAGGCACACTGGTCTCAGTGCAGCCTGCTCAGATTACCCTGTTGCCACTATTGTCCCTCTTCCTGCTCTATTTTTCTCCAGGGCAGGTGATATCTTCTACTCTACTAACTACATCTTTAACTCATTTGACGTTTTTATCTGTTTTCTCCTACTAGAATGTTGTTCCATGACAACAGAGTTTTTTGTAGTATTTTGTTCTCTGTTCTATCCACAGCATCTAAAATAATGCCTCACACATAGTAGATACTCAGCAAGTATTTGTTGGATGAGCTAATTGTCCTTGGGAGAACTCAAGAATCTAAATTAGGCTGATTTCCTCAGGCTAAGAGAAAGGTACAGATTTTTACCACCTGCACCCCCAGTGGGCCAGGAGGGGGATCAGAGGCACAAGCAGAATGGAAGGATCCCTTCCAGGAAGTTCCTGCATGAGGAGACAGGAGTCATATTGTGATCTCGTATAGTGAACGCGGTGACAGTTTCTTTCTCGGGACCAAGGGTAATAAGGAAAAGAGGAGATTAGGAATGATGCTTTGGAAATAAGAGTAGGTGATGTAGCGTACTGTGCTACTCTCTCCTGTAATTACAACCAGTGTCACATGAAAGGACAGGGTAGCCCTCTGGCATGGCCTGAGAGTGACACCCTAGTCCAGAGCCTGATTGGTCCCAAGTCCAGGAGACACCGGCCCATCATTCACTACACAACATATTTTATAGGATGCCCAGTCATGCCAAACAAGTTATATAAAGACCAGATTAATTCAAGAGATACTGTTTTTCCATTGATAGATTTGGTTGTTGTTGTTTTGTTCTGTTTTGTTTTTACAAAGCCTTTTCATTTGGTTTCTGGATTTTGATAATTTCACCTTTTATTTTCCAAATCCATCATGTTAAAATGGGTTCCTTTTTTGTCTTAAAAAAAAAAAACCGTCTTTAGCTAAGTTGGAAACTTACTTTGTACTATGATGATAATTCTAGTTCTTGCCACAAAGAAATAGAGGTTTTATTTTTTTAACGGTCTCACTTGTTGAGATTTCTTTCTATCATGTATTTATCAAAAGGAAATAAGAAGGAAACTTGGAGCTCCATTCTTTTCCAGATGGATAAAACACACCCCTTTTCTGTTCCATTAGCTAAAAAGAATAGACACAGTAGTATCCTGGAGAGTTGGTCCAAAATTTGTCTCCTTTAATGCAAAATTTTGTAGTTCAAAATCACAACTACCACTTTTTCACTTCTTTCACTCCTGGTTCGTAAAAAGAGAATAGTTTAGAGGTACATTTATGCCCCATGAGATTATGCTTTAGGACATGTGAGTGCCCTAAACAAAGCACAAACTCTGCTACTTCCTGATAAATTATTACATCTTCCACATCTGTTTCTCTGAAGCATTCATCTAGGAGAACATGGCATGAACCGAAAAGACCAGGGTTGTGGAAGGACACTTTTCTGATAAATCATTGACAGCTGATTTGTTGTAATGAGAGGAGAACCTCAGGAGTTGAAGGTTTGGGGCTGAAGATGGACTTTCTGCCTCTACTGCCAGATGGTGTCTCCTACTGTCCTTTTCCCCTTTCCTTGCAATTTCCGCTGAGAGAAATCATGTGACCCTGTCACCGTAGTTTTTAATGCCAAATATCTAAGTGTCTTTAAAATGCAGCACAACACTTTTAAAGGCAAATAGTGAAGTAGTTTCATCTGACATTTCCATTATAGCTGCTCTTAGTGGATTCTAGACATCATACATAAAGGTGGCTGGCTGGTTCTTTTTTTAAAAAAATCATGATGCAAACCCATTGAGCTGTCTTTTCACATTTGATGCTCCATCCATTGAACATGAAACACATTTTTTCCTTAGAAATGTGATTTGATCTGAGGATATGTACAATAGTCTGGACCAAATTTTTCTAGCATTTGTCTTATATTTTAGAGATACAGCCATTTCTCATAGCTTTGTGACACACCTAAGCATTTCTGAACCAGCATCAATTACTTTGTTATCTCTAGCACTCTGAGTACAAACAGAAAAAAACAAAATGGGAAATTGCCACCGTTCTTGCCGTTACTGTCAAATTGTTGTTTTATGTAGAGGTGAAAATTGTATTCTCAGACTTCGTATGCAGTTTGTTTTTGCATCTTAAAAGTTTTATTAAATTCATTTTTATTCATTCATTAAATATTTAATGAGCATCTCTTATGGGTTAGGAACAATGTATGATGACTGTGATACAAAGATGAGCAAGATCCAGTCCCGCCTTTGAAGAGCTCACAGTCCAGAAAGAAAGGCAGATGGGTAAACGGGAGGTTACAGCAATCACAGCAATAATAAGTTGCTTCTAAAGAACTATGGCATGTCTGTGGTGTGTGCACATCCACCACACTTTTCCAGTTGACTGTCCACCCCCCACTCCCTAGTGATGGAAAACCAGATTGTCTTCAGCTTCCCATCAGCACAGGCAATGCTTTGAAGATCACCTTTGTGTTTGTTCATTTCTGGACCTGTACGTCTGGACCTGTGTGGGAATTTCTTTGAAATGTATACTCAGAGGTGGAAGTGTGAGGTCACAGGATTCACATATATTTGGTTAACCCTCAACTGCCACGTTCTTCCCTGTGGTAGGTGTATTAGTCTGTACAGCCACAAATATGTTCCTGTGGCCCATATTTCCATCAACACCTGGCATTCTTCAACATGCTAAGTTTTGGTGCTCTAACAAGAATAAAATGCTTCCTCTTTAGTGTTTTAGTATGCATTTCTTTCATTACTAATGAATTTGAGCATCTACCGATAGTCTTGTTAGCCTTTGACTTTCCTCCTTTATAATATTTTAACTTTTTTTAAGTTTATTTATTTATTTTGAGAGATATAGAGACAGTGTGAGTAGCGGAGGGGCAGAGAGAGCAAGAGAGAGAGAATCCCTAGCAGGCTCCACACTGTCAGCGCAGAGCCCAATGCGGGGCTTGAACCCACGAAACCATGAGATCATGACCTGTGCTGAAATCAAGAGTCAGACGCGCTTACCTGACTGAGCCACCAGGCACCCTTCCTCCTTTATAAATAGTTAGCCATTTTTTTTGTTGTTGGGGGTTACTGTCCAGTGAATTTGCAAGTATTTTTCATATGCTCTATGAAAAAGTTCAGGTCACTTGCCACTTTTAGACATTGCAGATATCTTATTGTGGTCTGTATTGCAAGTGAGGTTATGCAATTGTTTGTATATTTTGCTTTTTGCCCTTACCTTATAAAAATAAATGAGAAATTTAAATATAAAAGTGCTAATACTAGCAAAAAAGATATGTAGGTCTCATAAACTAATACAGTTGAGATAAAGATTTCAGTTGAGAAAACTTACTGGCCCTGCCCAAGATAGCACATCTTTGTCCTCAGTTTGATGGTTTCCTTGACTTCTCCTGGTAAACAAAGGAAAAGAGTAAGACTGAAGAACATATGTGAAATGTTGAAAATGTATCTTTGATTTTATTTTGATGTTTTATTTATTTCTGAGAGAGAGAGAGACAGCATGAGCATGGGAGGGTCAGAGAGAGAGGGAGACACAGAATCTTAAACAGATCCAGGCTCTGTGCTAGCTGTTAGCACAGAGCCTGATGCAAGGCTCAAACCCATGAACCGTGAGATCATGACCTGAGCCGAAGTTGGACGCTTAACCGACTGAGCCACCCAGGTGCCCCCGAAAATGTATCTTTGAAGATCCCTTCTAACAGCTTGGATGTAATTGTAGAACAGGAACTTCCCTTATAACATGAAATTCCAGGTTGACATATGAACATTCAGCCTTTGTTCACAGTTTCAAGAACAAATTACCCATCGTAGGGCACAGCTCTCAGAGACCAGTTACAAGAGCATTGCTAAGTAATGTCCACCACTTTCATGCTCCAACTAATTCCAACTATAGTATGTTTATAAAATTATATTTAGTTTCTGCTAATGAATGTGGAAGGTAAGAGGACTAAAAAAGTGTATAGAGAGCAAGTATTTTATTCTTTGGGGAAGATTTTGGTGGTCTTTTACTCTGTGGCTTTTAAATAGCATAAAGAAAAGATGTAAGATTTCTCTGAGGACAATGGTGGTTAAGAATCAGCTAAGACATTTTTTTCTATTTAAAAACAATTTTTTAAAGTTTATTTATTTTGAGAGGAAGAAAAAGAGAGAGCGTAAAAGGGGAGGGACAGAGAGAGAAGGAAGGGAGAATCCCAAACAGGCTTCAAGCTGTCAGTGCAGAGCCTGATGTGGGGCTCAATCCCACAGACTGTGAGATCATGACTGAGCAGAAATCAAGAGTCAAACACTTAACGGACTGAATCACTGAGGCATCCCAGAATCCACTAAGACTTTCTGTAACATTTGCTTTAAAAGCCTAGAAAAGTGAGTGATACATAGTTTTTCTTTTCTGTCTTTAACACAATGTTAACCTCTTTCTCCTCACCACCATCCTTATGAATATTTTCAAGTCTCTTCTATGTTAGGAAAAAATTCCCCTGACCCTGTGTCTCTTTTTAGTTACTGTGCTATTTCTTTACCACCAATGTGGGCCACATTTCTCAAAAGCATAATCTATAGATGTATAGTTAGTACTGACACTTTCTGACTTCCTAGTCACAGTTTTTGAAATCTCTTTGATCATGGTGAAATGTTTATTTTATAAGCTTTTCTAAACCAAACTTATTTCACACAGGACAAGCGAGGCTGTTATCCTGCAATAACAGCCAACCCTAAAAATCTTAGTGGTTTAGAACAACAGAGGTGCATATATATTTTTATGCTATCTGTTCTTTGCTGGCCATCAGAGAGTCTCTGCCTATTGTAGTCACCTGGAGACCCAGACTGGGAGATCAGCCACCATCTTGAGTGTCACTGGTTGCCATAGGAGAGTGAAAAGAAGAAGAGATGCCATCTTAGACTGGGATGAACACATGTTGCTCACCTACAAGTGGGCTGAAAGGTGCAATATTATGTGCCTCGAAGGCAAAAGGCTGGAAATATTTGGTATTAGCATTAATGACATCCACACTTATATGCTGTCACATTTCAGGTGTTCAAATTCTCAATTTGTTCTGCCTTGTGATTCCCTCATGGTGAATGGCTTTCTTGTGCGGTCTGTGCCTTTTTCAAATTGTGCAGTCATCTGTATTGGGAGTGATTGTGGAAGAGTTCCTGCAGATTGACTTTGCATTGGCTTCTGCTGAAGGAATGAGGGGTTTTCCCTGGTCTAGAACTGGTTCTTCATGTTGATTTCTTGGTTTGAGATTCTTTACAGTTTGGAAGGTTTAAATTCAGACTCAGCAGCTGTGCATCACCCAGACCTGGGGTTTTCATTTTTCCCTGGATGTGGTGTTTGTGTGCAGAAGACAGATGACAAGGTTTCTTGTGTCTTCCAGGGATAGGTTTTCTGTTCCCCTTTCCATGGAGTTTGTAGGGGGTGGGGTGGGGAATGACAAAGGGGAGGCCTCTCCAGGGTCCTTCCTTTATACACAAATATCAGTTCGGTTGTCTGCTTCCTTCATACCTCAGGCCAGGTTTCCTCCTCCCCATTCATGCTCCTCATCAGGCTCCACCACTGTATTGGCTCCCATATTTAATCTTTTGGTTTTGGGTTCCCTCTGTTTCTAGCACCTGGGAGACCTTAACATGGTACTATATCTGACATTTCTATGTATTTTAATGGGAGGTGGTCCACATCCAGGCTTCAGTCACTCTCTGGAGTGTGTCTCTTCTTTCCTTACTATACTACACCTTTTTTTCAGTGACCAACTTCCATTTTTATCAAGTCCCAGATACTTTTCAGCCTCCTATCCTACCAGACATTTTCTGTTCATTCAGGAGTACTGAATTTTTCTTTTTGAGATATTCTTCTTCCTTGGCTTTTTCTCTACTGATTCTTTCAGCACTTTTCATTTTACTTTCATTCTTGGGCTTTCCCAAAGATATCCACTCACCAAATGTTGATGTTCTTCAGGTTTATTGTTCACTGTGTTTTTCTCTACATTCTCTCTTTGTATGATCTCATATATTTTCAACATTGTAACTATTATCAATAATGTGTTTCCAGACTTGCCCCCTTCCTTTCCTCGTATATCCATTGGCCTACCAGACATACGCATTTAGGTGCCCCAAACTAAGCTTATCTAAACCTGGGCTCATTACTTTCTGCTCGAAACTCATTTCTCTCCATGAATTCCTGATACCACTTCACGATGACACTTTTCCCTGGTCATTCAAAGGAAACCTGTCATTTTACTGTAGATTCTTCCTCTTTCTCCCTCAACTCCTCATCTAACGAGATATCAGGAAATGTTGTTTTAGCTCTTAGATATCTCCTCTCTATCCCTACCACCATAAGATCCTCATTATTCATTCATATAATTTTTTTATAGTTTATTTATTTTTGAAACAGAGAGAGACAGAGCATGAGTGGGGGAGGGGCAGAGAGAGAGGGAGACACAGAATTCAAAATAGGCTTCAGGCTCTGAGCTGTCAGCACAGAGCCTGATGCGGGGCTCAAACCCACGAACCATGAGATCTGACCTGAGCTGAAGTCGGACGCTTAACCGACTGAGCCACCCAGGCACCCCTCATTATTCATTCATATAATACTCATATAAGTATAGATAGGATACCTACTATGTGCTGGGTATTGTGTGCTGAGTGCTGAGGTCATAATAGTGACTAAGATAGCAAAGACCCTGCCCCATGGAGCTGCCATTCATATGCAAGAGATAGTGAACAAATAAATATATAATGTATAATATGTTAGGCAGCAATAAATACTGCATTGCAGAGATATTGTATTGTTACCTAATGGTGATTTAGGTAACTTGCAGCTTTGGTGTTTTGGAATGTGAATAAAATCTGACTTGATGATTTGACCTGTTATTAAAATAAGTTCCAGAAAATGCCATGCTATGACTATTTCTCTAAGTTTTAGATACGCAAAATTTAAATTTACTTAGATTTGGAAATCAAATCAGTTGTTTCCATTATATTTTTAAAATGTGTTTCTCTAGGGGTGCCTGGGTGGCTTAGTTGGTTAAGCGTCCGACTTTCGCTTAGGTCATGATCTCACGGTTCGTGGTTTCGAGCCCCGCGTCGGGCTCTGTGCTGACTGCCAGCTCAGAGCCTGGAGCCTGTTTCAGTCTGTGACTCCCTCTCTCTCTGACCCTCCCCTGCTCACACTGTCTCTCTCTCTGTCTCCTAGAAATAAATAAACATTTTAAATAAATAAATAAATAAAATGTGTTTCTCTAAAAAAAAAATAGACTATACAGATATTTTATATGGTGGATTTTTCCTTAAGTTATATTTAGAAAATTTCCCAGAAGTAGAAATATATAGTCCTCAGGAGTATTTATTTTCATTTAATATTTTGTTTCCAGTCAATTCTCTGAAACATCTATTTAAGCTTTTTGTAGGTGTCTTTAAAATAATGTGACTTTGTCTTTAAAATTATGTGCCTTTTCTTGTGGGGATGAGCACTGGGTGTTATATGGAAACCAACTTGACAATAAACTATTTGTAAAAATAAATAAATAAAATAAAATGATGTGCCTTTTTCAGAAAACACTAGCAACAACAAACTGTATTTATAGAATGAGTGAGCCCTGGAGTACCTAAATCCTGTCTCGGCATCTAACAGGAGGGGGTATATTTGGGTATCTTTACATCCATATTATGCTATTCTTTGTCTTGCTATTGTTGGTGCTGAATCAGTCATGTTTCTAAAATGGGTATGTAACTAATAACTCCTGTTGAGGGAGGAGCAGAGGGGCAGAACACTGATCTGGGCTTGCCGGGCGAGTTAACTACCATCACATCTGCCCCCATCATCTGCTTCTGCCAGAGGATGGTGCCAGGTCTTTTGTGGCCTTTGAACACGAACCTGAGTGAGTCTTTCCCCTAATGTCCTCATTTTTCAAAGACTCCAGCAGTGTTAAATGGAGATGAACCTGGCAGTCTGAAATGAGGGGAAAGAAGATCCCAGCATCCAACTTATTGCAGATGAACAGCTTCTCTCTGGTTTCAGCTGTTTCATTTAGATAAATGCTTCTAGAAGATGAGATACCACCATTTGCATTGATGGGTTTAATCATGGCAGTTAGAGCTTAATTATCTGGCTTCAGTTTTGTAGAAATACATGCCATCATCTGCCTCCTCCCCTCCTTTCTTGATCTTGCGTCCATTCTCAACTCAGACCATTTTAGGAGCAGGTGCGGCAGGTTAAAAACAGTGATTGGAGACCTCATCATCTTATTTCTCAGTGATATACTGGAGTTCTGTTTTTGTTAGGGAGTTGTCAATGATGTTAATCAGTGGTGTTGCTACTCTTGGATAGCGGGATGGGAGTTGTTGACACTGTTGGAATTGCCTTATCATTCGAGTTGGAGAAAAAGATAGCAGTGAAATCACTCCATATCGGCTCAGGGATGTTCTGGAAAGAGAGTTGTAGCATGTTATTCATCTGCACAAATTATGATGCTGAGTAATTTTGTAGTGTTTTCTGACTCATGTCCTCACTGCATAGAATACAGGTTGGTTTCCTCTCCTAAAAGAAGTTAGTAACTGAGTGAAGAATGTCTTACAGCTAGCTGACATGGCTAATACCAGTTGTCTTGGGGGTCTAAGATAAATTCTCATGGTCTTGGTAAGTGTATGTTTTGCCTTTAATCACATGGAACATGGAATACTGAGAGAGAGGCAGAGAGGCAGGGAGGATTTTTCTTATTCAGGATATTTTTTATGAATAATGGAATGGAAGTAACCTATTTCATAGTCCTTTTAATGTTTCAAAGTATGCATTTTCTTATGTTTTCATATCATTGGTTAGGATAAATATTACTGTCCCATACATTAGGCTGTGAAACACAGCTCAAAATAGGTTAAATAAATTGGTTAAGATTGTTTGATTAACTAATAATCATAAGCCACCATATATTTGTGAATCAGTTTACCTTTTAGTGAGTAATTCATACATACTATATTTTTGTGTCTTCTAGCAGTATCAGAGCCCAGTTCTCATTCCAGTTCTGTGGCTATTCCTCTAACCCTGGTGTTGGCAAACTTTTTCAGTAAAAGACCAGGTGGTAAATACTTTAGGTTTTTTGGCCAGTTGCAATTATGAAATTCTGCCTCTGTAGCATAAAAACAGCCATAGACAAACAAATGGGTGTGGCTGTGTTCCAATTAAGCTTTATTTATAAAAATAGGTGGTGGGTGGGATTTGGCCAATTCTTTGTCTAAACCAGTAGCTTCCAAACTTCTAACTAAAAGGCCTTTTATGGTTCCCATCTGTGTATCTCTTCAGCCTCTCTTTTTTTCTTTTTAAGTCAGGCTTTCAAACATACTCAGCATATTGAATAATAATAAGTTCACTCTCTCATTTTTAAAGTAATGCCAATCAAAACCCGTCATGGCCATGTGTCCTAAAAGCTCTGACCATTGAGTCAAATACTGCCTGATGACACTCAGATTCCAATTTCCTATCAAGGGCACAGACACCAAAATGATGATTTGAAAATGAGATAATGATATAACTCAAGCCCTGGGCTAGTTGCCTATCTCCTTCTTCAGCTTCTGCAGTCTGCTACATGCCAACCACAGAAATGGGCCTCCCTGCCATCAGGTTGTGAAAGTAAGCTCCTGATGTCTGCATCTGGAGGCTTGCATCCCACCCAGGCTCTCAGTCCCTAGGCAGCCTCAAGCAGCTAACTTAACCCCTAAAAGTATGGGAAGTATCCCATGATAAGCCTCAATATTGTTTGGGATGGCATTTCCTTACTGGGTAGGCATCACTTTAGAATTATGTATTAACATATAGAAGTGATTCAAATTCAAATTTTGATATTTTTTCATTAAGGAATATGTACTTTGAAATTTTAAGAGAATTTGGCCTAATAGATTAATGTGCCAGCCTTGTGATTCTTAACATATGTAACTGAGTAATTGATTAGACTTACGATTTTGAGTTAGAATGCCCAAGTTTATAAACAATGTTGGAATATTTTCGAGAGCCCAAGAATTATCATATTTGAGCATTTAGTTATAAGAATTACCCATACGCTCTGTCAGATAACTAGAGAACTTCAAAAGGAAACTGAATATATTAAATTTATAAATGTAGTTTAAAGCATTTTAAAGTTTATTTATTTTTGAAAGAGAAAGAATGTGCAGGAGAAGGGGAGGGACAAAGAGAGAGAGACAGAATCCCAAGCAGGTTCAGCACTGTCAGTACGGAGTCCAGTATGAGGCTCATTCTCACGAACCCTGAGATGGTGACCTGAGCCAATCAAGAGTCAGGTACTTAACTGACTGAGCCACCCAGGCGCCCCTGTAGTTAAGGCTTTTAAGTGAGTTTAAGTTGAAATTAAATTAGCCTTTCTTTAAAAGTGATAGTATAAAGAGAATAATCAGAAAACTAAACTTGAAATCTCAAGAGTGTAGTGGAATTCTGAATTTTGAAATATGATAACTGAGTAAAAAATAAACAAACCAAAGAATGCCTGTATACGTCTTTCCTGTTTATGTCCTATAAGGACATTAAAAAAGAAAACATCATACTGAAATGATCAGTATGAATATCATCGTGACTGTACTGTGCTGATGGAATTCTAGGCACAGCAGAGAAATGTGACATTTTAGTTAGATTGCACAGTTTACAGTTTCCTAGAGGCCTTTGAAATGTTGAAAATGGTTTATGAATCTCACAACTGTCTTCCAGGACCATGATTTGCCAGTTACTTACATCAGATACCTCTCTGATGTGTAGAATTAACTTCTTAGTTGAATGTTAATTGAAATGTTATATTTAAGTGGCTGAGAATCCTCATTTTAATCACAACAAGAGGAGTGAAATCTCAAAGATGCTGCTCTGAGGAACAGTGAATTGGTCTCAACATGAAATAGCGAGTGAGTGGCTGGTCTTCAGGCCTGACCTCTGAGGTAATGTCTCAGAACTGAGTTTTCAATAAAATAGATAAAGAATTTTTATTAAGTTTCCTGAGCTGGAAACACATCCATCCTCTCATTTTGTTGGACAATGTGTTTACCATTAAGGGCCTGCCCGGCTCAGTGAGAGCTCCAGGCGGCCATGGAGGGCATACAAGGCTGCCGCAGGGGGAAGTGAAGCTTGGCTGAATCCCAGTTGCATTACAAGTCCTGGCGGAGGTGCTGCCCTTTTGCCCTTGTCCTTGGGAAATTCATCAGCCCTCAGAGCTCTGAGAGATTACAAGACATTATCTCATTCAGCCCTCTGACTCCCAAGTAGGAATTCACTTAAGTTATCTCTGGCAAAGGAGAATGTCTTCATGCAGTACTTGTATAATTCAAAATTAATTTCAAAGATGTATTTTTAAAAAAAATTACCTGTGGGGGATTTTGTTCTACCTACTCCTAAGACCTGTGGGGACAGTGAGTCACCTTGCTACCCTTTGAGAAGTAATGACGATAAAGATAATTAGAGCTTACATATATTGAACATGTTCAGTGTGCCAGATACTGAAGCAAAAACTTTCTGTGCATGCACTTATTTAATCCTCACAGCCACCCAGTGGGGCAGATATTGTTCCTCATTTTACAGATGAGCAGGCTCAAGGCTAGAGCTCCCAAGTGGTGGATTGGGGTCTGAAACCTGGGTTCGTCTCATTTCAAGAGCTGTGCTGTCAAACCTCTGTATTATTCTCACTTGCCCAGTTATGGTACTTCATTTGTCTTCTTCTTGTGTTTTTCTTCTGGGAATAGATTAATAGGCTATAGAAAGAATTATACAATATAAATGGAAGAATTTGGAGCATTAAGGAATTAATATTCCTGCGAGTCCTACCTATTATTAATTAACATGAGTAGTATTTGTGTTTGGTAAGGTTGGTATAAAAGGAAACAGCTTTCATGGTTCTGTGTTAAATACACCATAGTGCTTTAAGTTTTTCATGTGTTCTAACCGTGTGGAATAGTGGAGAAGCTAGGCTAATGAATTATCAATCCTTCACAAAATGAATCAGGAGAATTATGATGTGAGATTGGGATGTGTGGATCTTTATTCTTAACCTCCGGGATTAGAAGCCATATAGATTTACAAGGCACTTTGGGTAGGATCCTTTCTCTCTCCCTAAGTAAACACCAATGGAGAGCTCACTCTAGTGTGGCTTCAGCGGGTGTATATTATGAAGGACAGAGCTACAACCAGAAAGTGGGATCATATTCCACGTCTTTCCTCTTTACTGACTATTAAGCTGGGAAAAAAAAGAAACCTACCTATTTATTTGGGTAGTATATATGGTAGGGCATATATTGGCTACCTTCACAATATTTTCATAGTTGGCAGTATTGAGAATTGTGTTTTGTTTTAAATTCTAATGTCCTCCTTAATTAAAGAGCACCTCTGGAATCAACTCTCATTTTTTCCATGGCGAATGAGACCCCAAGAAAGAAGTCGAGATTAAAGTAAACTCAACCCCCAGCCTGGCCCCCGGTTTCTAAGCTGGCTGCAGTGGGAACTGTCAGGGAGATAGATGGGGGCTCTAAGGTTTCCTGGAGTTTTCAGCCATGTGTGGGCACCACATGTGGTGTGTTCGGTGAATACAAATACAAGAACACATGCTGTTTCCATTAGGGACACTTCAGACCCCTCTCTGTCCCCAGCCTTACTCCAGAGTTGAATGGGTCATTTATCATAGGCCACTTACTGATACTGACTGGCGCTTGGGCCCTGTTACAAGGAAGCAGCAAACAGTGTGACTTAGTTCTTTTAGAATGTTTATTATACAAGGATATTATTTCTTAAGAATATCCAAACTCATTTGCAAAGAACAAGCATTTTATTAGGTGCTTCTGGAGGGAAATGTATTTAAAATGCAAATCTGACCATGTGTCTACCTTGCTGAAACCTTTCAGTGCCTCATGATAGTCAGCCTCATTCAAGACCAAATTCTGCCTTCTCTGTGGCCCCATCCCTTTTGTTACCTCCAGAAGGCTGAATTGCTGTTAGCATCCACATATATCAGACCATTTTTGGCCTTTCCTTGACCTCTGCTTCTTTGTGCCTCTTGTTGACAAGGCCTTTCTCCTTTTTGTGAAGTAAAATATTCTCATTTTATAAGACTTAGATCAGCCTTCCCTATTTCTCTTTCCCCAGCCTGGGTTTGGCATCTTCCTCTGCCTGCTGGGAAAATGGTGAGATGTCCCCTGTCATCTCACCCTCTCTCACTGTATTGATATTGAAACAGTGTTCCTGCCTCTGTCTCCTGAAGGCTGGCCTACATGCGTTTCCCTGCACACGCTTCGGTGCCTGCCCAGTGCCCCGAGCAGTGCACAGGCAGCCACTGGTGATTCTTGAACTGAGACGAACTGCCTTGTAAGCAACTCGGAGCCTCACTGAGACACTGTCACATATGATTCTCATTATATCCCTTATCCCAGCGCCTCGCACACCCACAGCATGAGAAAGTTCCTACTGAAGAACCGGCTGGCAGTGTGACTCCTTCAGTTTTCTTGATTGGAGATCCCAGATACACAAACCGTACAGTCAGTTTTCCTTTGCAAAGGTTGCCGCTGGAGATGTTCTTTATTAGAGGGTGGGCTCTTGTGGGCCCCGGAGGCACAGCCACCGCCTCTTCTGTTGTTCACAGTCAGCAGAGAAGGCGCATCTTAGGAAGAGTGCCTCATATCTCGATCTTAATCATTGTTCTGTTTTAGTTGGCATGGCTGTCCAGAGTGGGACAGACCTCGTTCTCACTCCAGGCTCTGGTAGTCTCGTGTGGCTTCAGCGTGCGCTTGCGTGCTGTTTACTCTCAAGAAATGCATTTTCCTAACCAGGTGCTCGGATGTGTACACAATGGTTTAAAAACTTAAAATTGAAGTATAGCATATCCTCACCTTTTATTGTATCTACTCTTTTTACTAGTTTGCCATACTTGGCCTTCCCACTCCTCACCATTCCTCCAGGAGGCCATATAGCAAAATAGGAGTAAGAGGAGCTTTCAAGTCTGGGACCTGGGGTGAAAGCTAAACTCACCACTTATTAGATTGTGACTGGCCTGCGGCTTGACCCTTTAGAGCCTTAGCTTCTTGTTTGAAAAATCGGGATGGGGCACCTGGGTGGCTCAGTTGGTTAAACATCCGACTCTTGATTTCAGCTTAGGTTATGATCTCACAGTTTGTGAGTTTGAGCACTGCATCGGGCTCTGTGCTAACAGTGCAGAATCTCCTTGGGATTCTCTCTCTCCCTCAGTCTCTGTCGCGTCCCCCCCCCCCACATTCTCTCTCTCTCTAAGTAAATAAATAAACTTGAAAAAAATTTTAAATAGGCAATGGGAATAGTTCCTATGTCTTAGGTTCGTGTGAGGATTCAGTGAGTTCATTTATACGTATGAAGTTGCCACATACTTGGTCACTGCAACTATTACCATTTTACAAGTCTGCAGGGCCCATGGGGGATATCAAATACTGACACATGAAACAAGTACCTAGCAGTGTGCAGTATTTATGCAGAGTGACAGTATTAGCTCCTCTAAGAGTCACAGGATGTTAAAAATCTGGAAAGGGCCCCAGAGACTATCTAGTCTAATCCCCCCATTGAAAAACAGGGTTTCAGTTCTGACTATATCATTTATTAATCATATCACCTCTATTCAGCTTCTTTCTCTGTAAAATAAGGAAATCATTAATATATACCCCTTTATTTTACAGAAATGGCCTAAGGATGAAATGGTATCATTATTGTGTGCTAACAAATGATAGTATTGATATTATGGTAATTGTTAATAATAGGAGGTATGCAATCTTCCTACTGCATTTTGGTTTTATATTAAAAATAGTTGGAAGCCTATGATTTTTCCCCATCATGAAGCATGGAAAACTGTTAAAATAGTTATTCAGTCTTCATGTATCTGTTAAAGGAAATCTCTGCCTCTAAATGTTATCATAACCCCAAAGGGAAGCTACTGTTCCTGCCATTTGTGAATGTAAGCATGACTTGTGAAAAACAACTTTCCACAGTATAAAAATGAAGGTCTGGTCTGCTTTCTCTGTCTGCATTCTGTTCTAGCAAGCTGTAAGGGCATCTGAATGATAACTGCTTTCTCTCTTAATACATAATATCTCCACTTGAACTTATCTTGCTTGTAGGCATGACACAGGGAACATCAAGGCTGGGCACTCTCAGTAGACCTCCTCCTAGGTATATGTGGATGGCCGGCTAGATCACTTTCACTTCACTGAGCTGTGAAATTGACACCAAATTGTGCCATTAGCTTGTTTCTGAAGGGTATGTTGTGCTGGATGTTCTCTTCTTGCTCGCACGGTACATGAAAAAAGATGACAAGATAAAAACGTCCCATAAATGAACATGAGTGAGGAAATTTGGATGTAATTTGTCGTGAATTAAAAACATTGAATAATGAATGTATCAAGAGCCCCTGGAAGCAGAGGTGCTGAGACTTCAGAGCGTGCACTTAGTACTTGGGGAAAAGAAAATGTACAGCTTTAGGTTTCTCTTTAGAAGCTTTTTTCAGATTTTTATTTCCCTTCTTTATACCCTGCTAGCAAGAGAATAATCTTGCGATCAGTTAAGGCATTCAGTAGCACGTATCTGTCTCTTCTCTGACTTAGGTGTAGTGGTGTGTTTATGTGAGTCTTTTTCCTGTCCATAGTTAAAGCATTCTTGGCCTGCCTTTTGATTTAAAAAATTGAGGTAAATTATTTCTCAGTAAAATATTTCTCCTAGAGTTGAAAGGAAACAAAGGCAAACTGTAAGGTTCGAAGTGGTAGGAAGAGATTTCTCTGAGTGGATCCACATTGTCCTGTGAAAACATTCTGCATGGCAAAGCAGTGGCTGGTCTCCATTTAGACTTTGTGCTTTTGCTGGGCTTTTCTCCCAGCTGTCTCCTTAGCTCGCACGCTCACCTCCTCCAGGACTTTATGCAAACCTGCCCCAACCCTTCCTGGCCTCTCTGCCTGCTTTATTTTCTCCAACGAACTTAGTACCATCTGACTTATGGCCATGTTAATTGCTTCTTGGCATATATATATTTCATGCTTCGTCATCTCTGACATTTGGATGCATCTAACACTCAATGACACCTTAGATTCTGAAAAACAAATATATGTAGTAGTTGATTTTTCTTACTGTCTTTTCTTACCTTTAGAATATGAGCTCCAAAGGGACACTTGGGTGGTGCAGTCAATTAAACGTCCACCTCTTGATTTCAGCTCAGGTAATGATCTCAGGATCATGAAGTCCACGCCCAGTGTGGAGCCTATTGAGATTCTCTGTCTCTCCCTCTGCTGCTCCACATGCTTTCATTTTCTGTCTCTCTGTCTCTCTGTCTGTCTCTCTCTCTCTCTCTAAAAAAAAAAAGTATATAAGCTCCACAAAGGCAGCAGTTTCTCTGTGTTGTGCCTATAACAGTGCCTGTCATATGATAGGAGCTCAATAAATATTTGTTGAATGAATGATGAACTGTCTAGGTTCAAGTGATATAGGGAAAAGGCTATTCTATGTATACTCCTCTTTCCTTGTCTGAGCTTCCCCTATCTCCTCTCCTGTTCACTTTTATCTTAGCCTGCTTGTCTTTTCTATACCAGAGGATGCTCTCACTTGGCCTGGCCCTCATCATTTCCACATAGCTTGTGAGGTCACTAAAGCGGTGAGCTGGGTGTACAGAGCATATCTGTTCCCTGTTCGCTATAATTCAATCCTGAAACTCCAAGAATTTCCCTGCCAGCTCAGATCTCACTTTGTCTAGCTCTGTAGTTGTCTGTAGTCTGTAGTCATGACAGGAGCATCAAAGCTTACACTGTGTTAGGGCAAGGCTTCTCAAACTCCCTGAGCAAGGATCAGTCTTTTTATTTTTAAGTTTTTTTAATGTTTATATATTTTTGAGAGAGAGAGAGGGGGAGAGAGAGAGAGAGAGAGAGAGCGCAAGCCAGGGAAGGGCACAGAGGGAGGGAGACAGAAGCTGAAGCAGGCTCCAGGCTCTGAGTCATCTGCTCAGAGCCTGACACAGGGCTTAAACTTACATGACCACAAGATCGTAACCTGAGCTGAAGAGGGATGCTTAACTGACTGAGCCATCCAGGCACCCTCAGTATCAGTCATAAAATAACCACCCATCGTGGGGCACCTGGCTGGCTCAGTCAGTGTGTGTGTGAGACTCTTGATCTTGCAGTTGTGGGCTTGAACCCCATGTTGGGTGTAGAGATTACTGAAGATAAAATCTTTAAAAAACAGTCCATCACAAATTGACACACTTGTAAAATACAAAAAAAGCAAAACCAAAAACAAAGTTGAAATAAATTTTTAAAAATAGATATACAAGCCAGAATTTTAAAATTAGGTTTAAAAGATATAATTACTGTGTTGATTTGATAAAAATGTTTCTATGCTTATTCTCAGTTTCTGTACATACCTCACTGCACACTAGTAACAAGTGGCTTGCAGATCAGGACTAGGGTAGGAACCACAGCTTGAGAAGCACAGTCTCAGGGCATGGTGGCCCAATTTATGTCCGTTCAGTTTCAGCGTGCCATCTAAAATAAATCTGTTATTATTACCTCTCCCTTTACAGATTATTGGTCTCAGACCTTAAGTAAAGTTGAAACTTACCTAAACCAATCAATACCAATCATTGATTGGTTAATGGGAAAAGTCATTTAGAATAGAAATCATAAAAGGATATGTACATATCCAGGTATATTATTTCAACTAAAACACACTAGAGAATACATTGACCCAACAACCCAAGGCCTTTTCTCTTAATTTAGTCCTTAGATTTCAGCAGACTTGTTCTTACATAAACCATATCCATTTACAACTTCAGTTTCTTCAAAGAGAAGGAAGAGTTGAGTACATCATTTGCAAAGAAATCTGAGTGCAGAACCTCTCTAGATTTTCATGATTTAAAAAAAATATTTGATAATTATTTGACCTATATTGAATTCCACCTTGAATTTGTTGTCTTTCTAAAGACTTCAGTGTTGGGGCGCCTGGGTGGCTCAGTCGGTTAAGCATCCGACTTCAGCTCAGGTCACGATCTCACAGTTTGTGAGTTCGAGCCCCACATCAGGCTCTGTGCTGATGGCTCAGCCTGTTTCGAATTCTGTGTCTCCCTCTCTCTCTGCCCCTTCCCCACTCATTCTCTGTCTCTCAAAACTGAATAAATGCTAAAAAAAAATAAAAAAAAAAAAATAAAGACTTCAGTGTTGTTTTCCAAGAAATAAGAGCTTTGTCTTTTGAGCTCATAGTTCATGAGTTTACCTTATATAATTTCTGTAACAAATAAATGTGACATGAACTGGTTTGGGAGCAGTCATAGCAGAGTCCTGGTAAGTGTACTGCTCCATTAGCTAAAGGTGCCAGGGGATACTGGAGAGTAGACAGCAGTCATATGTGATTGGTGTGCTGTGGCACTGGGCAGTGTGTCCTGTGGAGGGAACACGTAACAGGATAATCTGTGCGTTGGTAGGAAGATCCCTAAAAATAGTTTCTGCTGTCCCATGTTATTATTTATTTGGTTTAAGTTTAAAAAATTGTTAATCTTTATTTCTGAGAGAGAGAGAGGGTGAGCAAGAGGGTGAGTGCCTGAGCAGGGGAGGGGCAGAGAGAGATGAACAGAAGATCTGAAGCAGGCTCTGTACTGACAGCAGAGAGCCTAATGCAGAGCTCAAACTCATGAACTGGGAGATCATGACCTGAGCCAATGTCAGACACTTAACTGACTGAGACAGCCAGGTGCCCCTGCTATGCCATTTTATTAACGAATCCATCCTTTCTTCAAAGTACTCTTTTTAAGCTTCTGGTACTTCTAGTGTTTGGCCATTCTGTTTGTGATTATAAATGTTTCATTCACATCCTTGCTTAGTGTTTGTTTGTTTTTTAACTTACAAAAGATCATGGTCTTTTTAGTATATAACCATGTGATACCTCCCAATCCTTTGATTGCTTTATTTACCTTTCTCTGGTTTCATGATCACTTTCTTACACTGTTACAACCAAACTACTTTAAGTCCTGTATTGGAAACTTGAGAGGAGAGGAAGCACATTTTTTGGTAACTTTTTGTTTCTATATAATCCCAAGATTGTATAGATTCTATATAATCCCAAGATTGTATAGATTCTATATAATCCCAAGATTGTATAGATTCTATATAATCCCAAAATTGTATAGATTCTATGTAATCCCAAGATTGTATAGATTCTATATAATCTTACAAAAAAGTTATAAGAGTAGAACAGAAAATACACTTACCATGGAGCAGTAGGTAATGTATAAAATAGTTGAATCATCATATTGTGCACCTGAAACTGGTAATAACACTGCATGTTAATTATTCTGGAAATTTAAAAAAGAACTCTTTAAAAAAAAGAGTAGTACAAGGAACTTTTAAGTGCTCTTTACCCAGGTTCAATCCTTATTTTGATTTGCTTTATTGTATTTTCTCTGCGTGTATATATTTTTTATCTTGAACCTTTTGAGAGCATATTATCAACATTTACCTTTCACCCTTAAACTCTTTGATTTGTATTTACTGGGAATAAGGATTTTATATATATATATATATATAACCATAGCACAGTTAACCAAATTCAGGAAATTTACATTAATTCAGTACTATTATTAACTCTACAGCTCATACTTAAATGTTGTCAATCGTCCCAATAACATTCAGTCTGGCTGTTTTCTTCCTGGTCTAGAATCCAATCCAGGATTATATATTGCATTTAATTTTCATTTCTCCTTAATCCTCCTTTAATCTGAATAATTTCTTAGTCTTTATCTTTCATGACCTTGACACTTTAGAAAGTACAGGCTATTTCTTTTGTAGCATTTCCCTCAGTCCGGGTTTGTCTGAAGTGTCCTGATGATTAGATTCCAGTTATGCATTCTGGGGACAGGAATCCTACAGAAGTGATGCTCACTTTTCTCCAGGGCATCCTCTCAGGAGCCCCAGGGTTTCGGAATGCCTCATTTCCTGGGCAGATGAATTTCGAACACTTATTTCAGGTGGGGGTCTGCCAGGTTTCTTTGCTTTGAAGTTATTCTTTTCTTTGTAATTTCTAAGTAACTTGTGGGGATACATTTTGAGACTAGACTACGCATATTTCCTGTTTATACCTTCTATTTTTGTTAGGTGACATTTTACCAGAAAAAAAAAAGAGCTTTCCCTTTCCTAGTCTTTATTTATTCATTTATATTGGCATGTTCTCATGGACTCTTATTTTTTATTTTTGTAAATGGATTAAAAGTCTGTTTCTATTTTTGTTTAATTTGATTTGATGCTCAAGTTGTCCAAGACTTGGGAACCCTTTTAAGCTGATTCCTATGTCCTTTTGACATTTTCTATTATTTTTTGAGCATTTCTTTACTTTCTGCTTTAACAGGATGTTCCAGGCTCAGAAGCTACTTTTCCTGCCCAAGTATCAGAACTCACCATTTCTCAACTATCCCTGGTTCCTTTTATTTTTTTTAAATGTTTATTTATCATTGAGAGACAGAGAGAGACAGAGCATGATCTTGGGAGGGGCAGAGAGAGGGGGAGACACAGAATCCAAAGCAAGCTCCAGGCTTTGAGCTGTCAGCACAGAGCCTGACGTGGGGCTCGAACTCACAAATCATGAGATCATGACCTGAGCCAAAGCTGGATGCTCAACCAACTGAGCCACCCAGGCGCCCCTCCCTGGTTTCTTTTAGAGGAATATGGTTTTTAGAAATCAAGATCTTAACTGTAGGTATGCTCATTGCTAATGAGTTTTCAATATTCCTCTCTGTAAACTAAGGTGAGGAAAAATAGATGTATACATTAATATCTCTATCTCTGTCTTTTCTTTCTATATATCTTTGTGTATATGCAGATGTATACACAGATATATATGTTACACACACATGCACATACATGTGTATATATACATACACATGTACATCTATAGCTATTTCTACATTTAATGTATTAAAAAATCATATATTAAAAATCATAACTCCCTGCAGATACCTCCATTTCCAGTCTAAACCATAACAAGTGTTCATTCTTTACATATTTGTAACTCCTTTCTTCAGTAGTGAGAAACCAGACTTCTGTTATCCTCAGTGCATTTCCTCTGTCCTTTTGAGTACAAAAATTTGTTGCAGAAGTACAAATTCACACTACTCTGAAAAACAAACTCCCCAACTGGAATTCAGTATTTGTTTAGGACTGTTTTTGTCTTTGTGTGAGGGTGCATAACCAAAAGTTAAAAAGTTTGGTTTGCAAGTTCTTTGGGTTAGTTCCCATTCTTTAATATAATTCTGTTATTCACTTGAAATACAGTTACATTCATATATTTCTGTCATATAATGAATAGAGTTTAGGGATGTTGCTAAAAATAAACACCCTACAATACACAGGATGCCCCCCAATAATTCTGTATCTCCATATATCAGTAGTGCCAATGATGAGTAACCCTGGTTTATAAGCAGTGAGATGCGGTGAGGGTATGGGGGTCAGGATAGGTCTCAGAAAGATTAGGCTCTCCTTCAAGGCAATTACTTCAGGAAGGGCTACTATGGGCTCTCAGACAAGGGGAAACTAACCCCTGGGGGCTTGAAGTCCTCTACAGCATCATGAGAATATGCCTATCATCTCCATTCCTTTTTCCTTGATCTCCCTTGTGAGAACCTGGTAGTTTTTGAAGGAGAAGAAGGGTGCAAGAGGATGATAACCCCTCTGTGTTGATATCCTCGAGGGGGCTTTACATTACTATGCTAGACCACAGTAAGCCTTTAGCAGTTGGTTAAAAATTTTTAGTTTAATCTTATTGGCTTTATGGCACTTGACAAAGCTTATGTCTCAGGTAGCAAGTGCTTAGTTCCTGTTTCTGAAGTTGCTTGTCTCCCTCTAGATACCAGGTTAGTTGTCTGCTCTGTGACCTCTATTGTCTGATCAGCTAATGAAAACACAGTGATTTTTACTTTGTCCAGTTTTTTTCTTACTTTGGGATGGAGTGATACTCTTTCCAGTGTTCTACATTTTTAAGGTAAAACCAGAAGTTACTAACCACTTTTAATTTCTCAATGGCCACATGTGGTTGTTGGCTACCATTTTGAACAGAGAAGATTATAGAATATATCTCTTATTGTAGAAAGTTCTATTGGACAGCATTCTGTTAGATAGAAGGGAAATGGAGGGACATAAAAGAAAGAAAAAGAATGAAAATTCTGATTTGGCCATAATGAAATAACGAGCAATAGATTAGTCCTTGCACTGTAAACAACTAGAACACTGGCCAGTACCATGAAGAAAAAAAAGCTGTTTTCAAACATTAAACAAATAGTGCAGGACTGTGATCCCTGAGAGAGAGGAAATAAGATAATTGAGTCTTAAATTACCCTGGTTCTACCTAGAGGCACTTAATAGGTCACAGTGCAGGGAATGGAGCCCAAACAATACACAATGGTCTCACTGAGTGGAGGAAAAATAGATCATGGTTTGAGGAATCTGAAGTATTTGGAATTTGTGGAACAGCAACAGGAAGGGGTGAAAAGAGAAAGACTTCTGGAAATCAAGAGGACATGTGGATCTTTTAGGTCTTTGGATGTGCACTTTGGATGTGCAAAGCTATGTTTGCCTAAGGTTGGTTTCCGTGAAGCCAGACAGAAACAACTACTTGGGAGCTGTATTGAGCAACTACCGGAACTACCACAGGGCCAGACTGGAAAGACCTGGTTGAACGCCCATGGCATTTAGTAGAGACTCAAATAAGATCAGGAATAGGACCAAACATCTCTGGTAAAGGATATGCTGGGCCCATCCTAACAAACTTCACAGGAAGGCTTGAAATGAACTGATCTGCAAATAAATGATACACATGTTGGAATTAACAGACAAGTACTGTAAAACAGGTATTATAAATATGTTCAGGGATTTCAAATTGGTGATTGCCAGTGAGGAAGGGGATGGAGGAAATGGCCAGAGTCAGTGAAGGGGGTTAAGAGGAACAAACAAAATACACAAGTTATGGGGATGAAAAGTATAGTATAGGGAATATAGTCAATAATATTGTCATGACTTTGTGTGGTGACAGAGGGTTAGTGCACTTATCACGGTGAGCATTTTCTAATGTATAGAATTGTCAATTATGGAACAGTTAGTTATACACCTGGAATTAATATGTCAACTATACTTTAAAAATAAAAAATAAAAATATGTTCAAGGATTTAAAAAAGAACATTTGATAATAAAGAGAGAGATGGAAGCTATGAGAAAGAACCGAAAGAAAGTTCTAGATTGGGAAAATACAACATTGAAGATGAGAAATAATCGGGTGGGCTTGATAACAGATTAGACACAGCTTGAAAGAAAGATTAAAGACCCTAAAGGTGGAACAATAGAATCCATCCAAATTGAAGAAAAGGAAAAATGGCTGAGGAAAGTTAATGGCCTCAGTGATCCACTGGAAATTTTAAATGTTCTCTCACATGTGTAATTAAATTCCCAAAATAAGGCATACAAATATTAAAGAAATAATGACCAAGGAATTTCCTAGCAATATGCAAATTATATAACCAAGAAGCTCAATAAACACCATCTATGCAGGATAAACATAAAGTAGACTCACACTGAAGCATACTACAATCACACTATTGAAAACACATGATAAAGAGAATGTCTGAAGAGCAACCAAAGAAAAAAAGACATTACATACTGGGGAATGAAGATAAAATGATTGCTGACTTCTCCTCAGAAGCAATACAAGCAGAAAACAATAGAAAGAGATCTTTGAAATGTTAAAAGCAAAAGCAGTCACCCTAGACTTCTATACGTAGCAATAAGATACTTTAAAAGTGAAGATGAAGACCTTTTCAGACAAACGAAAGCTGAAAAAAAATCATTGCCAGCAGACTTGCACTAGGTGACTGTTAAAAGAAGCTTTTCGGGTGAAAGGAAAATGATACCAAAGAGAAACTCAGGTCCACACAAAGGAAAGAGCTTAAAATGCAAATATGTGGATAAGTATAACCGACATGTTCCTTCGTATTTTCCATTTATTTAAAGATAATTTACTGTGTAAAGCAGAAATAATAGTAATGTGTTACGGGGCTTATAACATGTTGAAGTATGTATTACAATACTAGCTCAAAGGATAAGAGGCTGTTGTAAAGCTCTTACATTATATATGAAGCAGTATAATATTATTTAAAGGTAGACTGTAATAAGTTAAAGACGTATCCTGGAAACCCTAGCAGGCTTTCTCCAGTGGAGTTCCTTACTGCCACTGCAGAACCCAGAAAATTATTTGAGTGACTGTTGTCTCAATTCTCCTAAGGGTGGAATGTAATTAGTACTGTTCTACCATGCACAGGAGAAGAGCCAAAGCATTACATACAGTGCATCCCTTAGGGTGTTAGGGCTTCATTCTGTCGTAGAATCCCAGTTGAAGAGGCTGTGGCAACATCTGCTGAGAGAAAGAGAGAGAGGGGTGGGATGAGGGGTGGAGGTGGGGGACAGGACAGAGAATGAGAGAGAACTAATAAGCTAATAGAAGAGAGAAAGCGAAATCCTAAAAACTGTTCACTTGATCCAGAAGAAGGCAGGATAAAAGTTGGGGGGGGGGAGGAACAAGGGGGAGACGAAGTGCCAGGTTTTAGTCATCCAAATTGTTGGAGCTGCTGCCAGTTGCTTGGGCTCATTGAACTTCCATGAATCAGTTTGTCCTTCATTACATTCCTTTCACCGTAGCACCATTAAGATCAGTTCTCAATTACGGTCCTTAGGTTTCTGGTGGTATGAACTACAAAACCTTGTAATTCCGCTGGTGTTTGGTTCCTCCTCACATGTCACCCCTGTAGCTGCCAGTACTTGAGACCAGTTATTGGCCTAGAACAGTTGTTCTCAACTGGAGGCAATTTTGCCCCCCAAAGGGATATTTGGAGATCTTTTTGTTAGTCACAACTAAGGGTGGGGTGCTACTAGAATCTAGTGGATAGAAGCCAGGGATGCTGCTAAACACAGCACATTCCCATATGACAGTTATTCATCCCCAAATGTCAGGAGTGCCAGGATGGAGAAACCTGGAAGCAATGTCTAGAAGCAGTGGGAGGTGATAGGGGTGGGGTCAGGTCTCAAGGAAGATTAACATCTTTTCAAGCCAACTGCTTCAAGGGAGGCTATTCTTTATAGGTTATCAGGCAAAGGAAGACTAACCCTTGGGGTTTGAGGTCCTCAGTTTCATTAGCCTATACCCGTATGTCTTTATCCTTTATCAATGCCCCGTTTCTTCCTAGTGATGCCAACATTACTTTTCAAAAATCTTAAACCTGGCTTCAGAAAATAAGAGCTTCTTTCAGGATAGTTATAGAAGCTTTCTGGTTTCCTGCTCTGACCTTGGGCTGGGAATTTAAAGTACTAAGCTTATAATTTTCCGTCTTCAGTTTGTCCAACCATGCTTAGAATCAGTCAACCAAGCCCTCAGTCTTTATACTCTATTTCCACTAATGCATGCCTTACCAGCAGCTTCCCATCCTGGTGACTACAGGTAATACTTTTATAATCCATCTATCTCCCCACTATATGCCATGCACTGTCAGTATCCCATTTAACACTGGCAACAGGGTCACTAATACCTTTAAGTTCAGTCATAAAAAAGAACCAGGCTTGCCTGGATAGCTCAGTCAGCTAAGCATCTGACTCTTGATTTTGGCTCAGGTCATAATCTCACCGTTTCATGAGTTCGAGCCCTGCGTCTGCATTCTGGCTGCATGGAGCCTGCTTGGAATTCTCTGTCTTTCTCTCTCTCTCTCTGCCCCTCTCCTGCTCATGCTTTCTCTGTCTCTCTCAAAAAAAATTTTTTTTTAGAAAAGGAAGAAAAGAGAACCAATTCTAGGTTCTCTTCAGTTACCTTAGAACTCCACTTCCAAGACCAATAGTTGTAACAGCCATGCAAGCAAATCCACTCTGAGTGTTAGGGGATAAAGGATTTAATATCGGAGTTAGACCTTACACCAATGTGGGAGTAGCTAAGGAAACGAAAGTCCAGATGGGAGGACTTGGCAGATCAGTGGAAAAGTCACTAATCTTTCCTCCTAAAGCAGTGGTACACCAGACACTCTGGAGCTTGGAAAGGAATCTCAGACACTGAGTGTGTTCAGTTGCCGAGGTGGGACTGTGAAGGGGAAGTTCATGGAGAGGCCTGTGGAGTAACTACTGCCTGGCATCTGGGAAATGCCTGGGCAGGCTGTTGGTCAGCAGTGAGGATGAACACCTGGGCAGGGAGCAGTGGAAAAAGATGCACTCTGGAACATACGAGGCACTCCATCTGTTTGCCACCACACTAGACCATGACACCTCTCCATGAATAGTGGCTGCTGCTTCAGTTCTGCTTCCAGAATTTCTTACAAGTTCCTTTCGTGGCCCTACTCAAACCTGAAACCACACAGAGAAGAGAGTTCTGGGAAATGTAGTTCCAAGCTTAACCATGTTAACGGTGGAGCAATCCTGTGAATCCAGTTTTTACTTTTTTTTATCTGTGATCCCTTTTGAGTTTATTCTTATGTATGGTCTGAGGTATGGTATCTTCTTCCAAAAGCTCTTTGGTTTTCACCGTCAACATTCATTGAAAAGTCCATCTCTGCCTCAGTGCCTTGAGATGCTGCCATTAGCATATTCTAAATTTCCTTCTGTACTTTGTATTCTGTTCTGTTGTTCAATTTGTTCAGGTGCCACTACCACACTGTTTCATCCTAGAGACTTTTGATGTGTTTCCAGATGTGATAGGGCTAGTCTTCCTTTATAGCTTGAAAGCCCATATTTAAATGCCACTCTTACCCATTTTAGTTAGAACCTCACTTAAATTCATGTTTCACCTTAAATATAACAAATTGTTAATGGCAAGGATAACATTGAGATTTAGAGGCCACTTTGCCACTAATTACTGTGGAGTCTCTGTGGGGGAGAAGCTTCTTTCCTACATGGAGTTGAGTAAAGGTAGTAGATGAGATACCGAATGACATCACAAATGTTACTTCTTTCTCTGGTCTCTGGTCTTGCCTATTTTAGAAGGGAAAAAAAAGCAAACCAATGAGACATTATGAGAATAAATAGAGGAACACTGTAGTCTGGACTAAGAGAAAGTGATTCTGGAGACTGGTGGTGTCTTTGACATGACACCCTTTGTGACTCTGGAAAAACTATTTCATCTCTTTTGAGTTTGGTTTCCCATTTGCCATATGAGTGGGCTGGATGAATCACCCCAGTCTTTCCTTTTCTAATATTGTTTGACTCAAACCTCATCATACTGTGTATCCAACAAGGTTCCAAGAAGAAGCACTTGTAATACATATTAGCCCTTCCCTTGAAGGTAATGTAAAAGTCCAACTAGTTGGAGGTAATCATCAGCTGATTGCCTATCAGTGAGTATATTTTAAGAGCTTATTATGTGTAAGTTCTCAACTCCACTGGAACAATTCAGCATTGTAGGTCTGATTTAGAAGTAAATTATTTACCCCTTTGTTTCACTAGGTATGGATAAATACTTCAGGAGAGCTCAGCCTCTCCCTAGTTCTGTAAGAACTTTAAGTTAGAAGATGAGGCTAGTATAATAGAAAGTAGAGTTTTGGGTACTGATGAATTCCCTTTTCCCTAATAATTTTAGCAAATTCTTCCATTGTCATTTAGCCAGTGATGTATTAGGCTGTAGAATGCACATTAGTTATGGCTCCTTGTGCTCTTGTAACAAATACGGCACATGGCTTTGAGTGGTGTAATGTATTGCTGGTGAATTTTTAATGCCTGAACAATGCTCAGAATACATACGTGCAACTAGGGAAGCAACCCCTGGGTTGGTTTTTTATTATCATTTTATTTTTCACTATTTCATTAGTTAAATAACAGACAAATATTCACATGTTGAATAACATGGCAGTATTCTAGAAGAATGTGTAAATAGTGCAATAATAAAAATGTGTGCCTGGCATCAGGTGTAAAGACATCTTCTTATAATGACAGAAAATTATAATAATTAAAACATGAACATAATTATGTGATACATACGGTACTATCTAAAAGCAGTAAAGTATGAAGAAATATCCAAAACTCAAATATAAATTTATTTGGAGCACTTTGGTCAGATGCCGATGCCAATTCAACCACCTATGATGGGTGGTTGAAATACTATGGCACTCAACATGGCCACCTGGGGCTCTCATCAGGGGCTGGGATAAAGAAACAGTTTCCTTTAAAAAGGAGTTGGAGGCTGGCATCCCCCATGATTGGCTTGGCTGATGAAAGAAAATTTATACTTGACTTACATGGCTTATAGGTTCACACTTTAAACAATCACCAGTTCTCTGCTGGATACTTTCTCAGCACTACTGAGAACTACCATGGCCCGTAAGTGCATAAGTCTAGAAAAAATATTTGCCTTGTACCAAATCAGAAAGAAAACTTCCCTTAAAATTTCGAGCCATTGATTGAGACTTTAAGTTTCCTTGAAATTAATTAAACCATTTTTCATTGTTTCTTTGCTATTATCAAAGCTGGAATTCATATATGGTTAGAAGGGTAAATGACCTGATGGTTGACTTCTTTTATTCCTTGGAACAACAAATATCTTCCTTCCAGACATTTATTTTCATGGACTTTCCTAACGGCTGTGCCTGGTCTGTCAGAGCTGAGCTCCTGAAGGCTCTTTTGTAGCCTCTCCCCATCAGCCATGTGTAAACTGCTAACATTCCGCGACCCCCATAGGACTTGTAAACCAAACAGAACTCGGAGCTGTTCCCAGCTGTGATCTACAGACACCAGCCCCTCTTGGTTTGGGTTTATCTTGTGATTCTAGGAGGAGTTAGAAGAGTTATAGATACAAGCTGTGCATTTTGACCTCTGCAGGGATTTGGAATTAAAAATTAGAAATAAGACTCTGGGCCATTCTCTTGCCTTGTGGTCAAAACCCAGACTCAGATGCTATGATTTTCTCTTTGGGTTTTCTTAGCTCCTGTATTAAAGCATGTATCATCTTATATGGGCATTTGATTTATGAATCTGTCTCTCCTGTGGACATTCGGTTCCTCATGTGCAGAGACAATGCTTAATCTGCCTGCGCGTGCTCCCCCAGCCCCAGGCTCTAGCCCAGCAATACACGTGCTGGATTCTGTAGTCCACACCTGTGGCACGAACAGGTTTGAAAGAAAATCTAGAGATACTAACATTAGAACATACTTAAGTAAGTGCAGATGGAGGGATCAGCAATGTTATATACTAATATGTATTATAATTCGTACCTGTAAAATACTTGAAACATGTTTTACCAGTACAAGCTTCCCCTGTAGTCATACACATATCTCTTACTTAGACTTTTTGTGTGTGTGTGTGTGTGTGTGTGCGCCTAAAACACACACAAAGAATTGAGTAATGTGTTTAGACTTCCTATTAGGTCACTGCTCTCGGCTGAGGAGGATTACAATCCTGGGACTGGAATGAACAATGGCTCAAGGGTTTACAGGTCTGGGAAACTTTTCCTGCCCATAAAGAAAAAGTTGGGATTCAATTCACTCTTGACTTAACGTTCAGACCTTTCCCAGCTGGCACTACAAGAGCATGCTTCCAAGGGAAAAGATCCCTTTTCTGCTAAACACCTCCCAGCCTCTCTCTGTGTCCCCCAGTATTAGTGTAATACAAGAAAAGCCCATGGATGACCCTATCATATCATATGAAGGAACTGTTCTGGAGGAATCTCCTTTGAAGGATCTCCTGTGATGTCCAGGTATCACTTGAGAATAAGAAGGTATTTTTCTTTTCTAAGCAATGAAGAGACAAAGAACTTGCCCCTGGTGTGAAGGTGCCGTCTTATGTTGCATTTACCGGTGAATGGATTGTAATAAGTCTTGTCTAGATCTCTTGAGTTAGATTTAATAACCTGCAGAAAGCTTCAGCAGGATCAATAAGCCTTTTACAGCCAGCAGAGCTCTGTAGGTGCTGCTGCCTGTCCACTAGAAATTCTGCCTCAGCTTAGCTGGAAGGGGCCTTTCTGTGGCCAGGGATATCTGCCCTCAGTCTTTCACTGTCTCTCTTGTACATCATACTGCCAGTTGGGCTGATGTGACCCTTGCAAGTAGAAAAAGAGCCTGCATTTTTCTTTGTCAGGATCTGTTCTTTTTCACAGAAGTGACGCCAATCAGAATCTGCTGTTGCAGTGCGCAGGCTACCGCCACAATGGCTTTTTCCATTCTTTAATTTCCAACTGGCGTCTGTCAGCTGGTGGCCAGGCTGGAGAGCAGGTCCCGCTCTTTGAATATTCCGTCTGGAACCCAGACACGCTGTGAGTGTGTGTATGTCTCCTATTTATTACCACATCATGACGTAGTCATTAGCAATAGAATTTTTCCCTTTTTGAAGATTTTTTAAAAATTTAGACATCTCAAAATGTTTTCTAGACCTGTAATTCTTGCAATTCTCTCATTGAGAATGGAAAACATCATTTATATCTGGAAGAAGAGAGAATTTTTTGAGAAGTGATGCTGTGTCTAACCCAGAGAGCTCAGAATGAGGCTTTAAGTTCTTGCTATCCACCTGAGTGATCATTCTTCACTCCTAAATCTTGTGCTTAGAGAATGGAAGGGGCTGGTGGGGAATAAGCAGCCGTCTGGAATCCCTGTTTTTTTGCCTTCTACTAACCTGGAACATTGTTATGAGGATCCCTTGACTTCAATTATACAATCTCAAATAAGAAAATGAAATTAATTGAATCTGCAGTATTCAAATAAGCTAGTCAGTTCCATGTTTTATTTGTTTGCATTAGTATAGGGCTGGCTACCAGTTTGAATGGAATGTTTTAGAGTTGGCCTTTGCTGGAAATGTTGATAGTAGTTCATCATTACAGCTCTTAAAAGTTAATTATCTTCTTGATCCACTGGATGTCCCCTTATTTAATCTATCTTCATTTTTAGTTTGTATTTTAAGGCAAAGTGGAGGGCTTATGTGTGTTCATATTTGAGAGAGAGACAGAGTATGAGCAGGGGAGGGCAGAGAAAGAGGGGGTCACCGAATCCAAAGCAGGTTCCAGGCTCCAAGCTGTTAGCATAGAGCCCGACGCTCAAACTCATCAACGGTGAGATCATGGCCTGATCCAAACTCGGATGCTCCACTGACTGAACGACCCAGGTGCCCCTTTGTGTGTGATTTTTGAAGGCAGTAGATAATCTATTCAAAAGATCCAAGATTAGCTATCTTTTCCTTTGAAACTAATTTGATTTTCTTATTGTGGGGTGTTTTTTATTTTTAAATAATCTGGAAAATATTTTTATTCCATTTGTTGATTTAAATAAAGTTAAAAAAATAATTTCTATCATAAAGGGGCCTTCACTGTCTTAGAGTGACTCTTTTCAGATCTGGGGTATAGTCAGAGCATGTGTCCTTTTTTAAATTTACTTTTTATTGTGGTAAAACATAACAGAGTTTACCATTTTAACCATTTTTAGGGGTACAGTTCAGTGGCATCAAGTTCATTGCCATTGTGGAGCCATTACCACCATCCACCTTCAGAGCTTTTTCATCTTGCCACCTTAAACTATGCACCTTTTAAACACCAATCTCTCATTCTCCTCCCCATCCCCCTCCCAGCATCTGGTGACCACCACTCTACTTTGTTTTTCTGCCCTATGCATCTCTTAAAAAGGAATATGACTACCCCAGGTATCTCTTATAAAGGAATTATATCTTTGTTCTTGTGTGTCTGTCATATTTCACATAGCATAATGTCTTTAAGATTCATCTATGTAATAGCGTATATCAGAATTACCTTCATTTTTTTATCTGAATAATAATTTTTATTTTATGTACATACCACATTTTATCTATTAATCTGTGACAGACACTTGGGTTGCTTCTACCTGTTGGCTGTTGTAAAGAATGCTGCTGTGAACATGGTTATACAACTGTCTGTTTGGGTCCCTGCTTTCAATTCTTTTGGGCATATGCCCAGTAGTGAGATTGCTGGCTCATGTGGGAATCCCATGTTTAATTTTTTGAGGAGTCATCATACTGTTTTCCACAATTGCTGCATTGTTTACATTCCCACCAGCAGAGCACAAGGCTTCTAATTTCTCCAGGTCCTCACCAAAACTTGTTCTTCCCTTCCCTCCCCTCCCCTTCCCTTCCCTTCCCTTCCCTTCCCTTCCCTTCCCTCCNATAGCATCCTAATGGGTGTGAAGTGGTATCTCATTGGGATTTTTAAAAAAGATTTATTTAAGTAATCTCTATACCAATGTGGGGCTCAAACTCATGACCCTGAGATCAAGAGTCACATGTTCCTCCCACTGAGGTAGCGAGGGACCTCTCATTGTGCTTTTGATTTGCATTTTACTAATGACTAGTGATGTCAAATGTCCTTTCATATACTTGTTGGCCATTTGTATAGCTTCTTTGGGGAAAGGTCCTTTCAAATCCTTTGCCTGTTTTCGAACAGGGTTGTTTGTTATTTTGTTGTTGTTGAGTTGCAGAAGTTCTTTATATATTCTGAAAATTAGTCCTTTACCAGGTGTATTATCTGCAAATATTCTCTCCCATTCTTTGTATTGTCTTTTTACTCCTTTGATAGTGTTCTTGGCATAAAATTTTTAATTTTGATGAATTTCAGTTTTTCTGTTTTTTCTTTTGTCGCTTTGCTTTTGGTATCATAGTTAAGAAACCATTGCCAAATCAAAGTCCATGAAGATTTTTCCATATGTTTTCTTCTAAGAGTTTCATAGTGTTAGCTCTTTGATTCAGGTCTTTCATTAGTTATGGGTGAATTTTGAGTATGGTATAATCTAAGGGTCTGACTTCATTCCTTTGTGTATGGATATCTAGTTTTGCAGCGCTATCTGTTAAAAAGACTGTCATCTGCCCCAGTGAATGGTTTTGGCACTCTGATGGAAAATCTATTGATCATATATTTGAGAGTTTATTTTGGGGCTCTCAATTCTATTCCATTGGTCTATATATCTGTCTTTATGCTAGTACCACATTGTTTTTAATTGCTTATCTTTCTAGTAAGTTTTGAAGCTAGAAAGTATGAGTCTTCCAACTTTGTTTTTTCAAGATTATTTTGGCTATGTAGGATCTCTTGAGATTCCATATGAATTTTAGGATGATTGATTTTTTTTTATTTCTGCAAAAAATGCATTAGAAATTTTGTGAGAATTGGATTGAATCTGCAAATCATTTTCAGTAATGTTGTCATCTTAACAACACTAATACTAGGTCTTCTAATCCATGAACATGGGATGTCTTTCCATCATGTGTGTCTTCTTTAATTTCTTTTAGCCATATTTTGTGGGTTTCAGTGTATTAGTCCTTTGTTTTCTTAGTTAAATTTATTTATTTATTCAATTTATGTTTATTTTTATTTTTTATGCTATCATAAATGGAATTGTCTTAATTTCTTTTTCGGATTGTTAGTTGTTAGTGTATAGTAAAGCAATGGGTTTGCGCATGTATATTTTTGAAAAGCTTTTTAGGGAGTTATGATGCATGTCTTTGGTTAGGCACCCTCCTCCTAGACCTTCTCAAGCTCCCCAGTAGGATTTGGAGCTAGAAAATGGTTTCAATCTCACATCTGCCTGGCTTATGACGTTGGATATTTCCTTACTATTAAAATCGGAATTATACTATTGATCATATAGGGTTGCTGTAAGTATTAAATGAGATAGCTATGTGTATTACCAGGAATTTAATAACCCCTCAACAATGAACAACATTCATTCTGTTTATTTATTTCGTTTAAAAATGTTTATTTCAGTGTTGTTCCTAAATAGGAAATGCTTGAAATAGTTTAAAAGCCAAATACAAGTTAGAAAAAAGAAGGGCGTTTCAGCCAACATAGCCCCCACACATGAAGATAGGGAGGTATGAAATGGTTTGCCATGTTGGGTAACAACATAGTGATTAAGACCATGGGCTTTGGAATTAGGTAGATTTGTATTCAAATTCCAGCTTTTCTCTTTCTTTGCTTTACGTTCTTGGGCCAGTCATTGAGCCTTTCTGACATGAATTAAAGAATTCAAAATGGAAATTAGTAAGTATTTGGAACTGAATGAAAATACAACCTATCAAAGTGAGCAGGATGCTGCAAAGGTAGCACTTGGGAGACATTAATAGCATTAAGTGGGTATATTTTAAAAGGAAAAATGTCACAGATCATGACTTCAGCTTCTCTACCTTAAGAAACTATGAAGAGTAAGTTAAACCCGAAGTAAGCAAAAGAAAGAAAATAATAACGATCAGAGCAGAAATCAATGAAATAGAAAAAGGGTGAAAGTCCAGGAAATCAGCAAACTTTGAGAAAACCATTAACTTTATACTCTAGCCAGACTGATAGGAAAAAAACAGAGAAAACACAAATTACCAGTAACAGGAATGAAATAGTGGATATTAGTACAAATATTAGAAAGATAATAAGGCATTATTATGATTTGTGCCAATTAACACTAAAAAGTCTGACAACTTAGACAATTTCCTTGAAAGGTAAAAACTGCCAAAGCTCACCCAAGAATAAATATGTGAACTAGATATCCCTGTATTTACTAATGAAATAGAATTGATAAATTGGACTCCATCACAATAAAAATTTACACTCTTTGTAAGATACTATTGAGAGGATAAAAACAACACAATTTAAAAATTGGAAAAAGAGGTGAGTAGACATTTGTTTGAAGAAAGGCAATCAATGGCAAAAACAGCATAAAAAGATGCCCAACACCACTAGTCTCCAGGGAAATGCGAATTTAAACCACAGTGAGCAACCCCACATTCCTGTTACAAATGATATGCCAAGTTTTGCTGAAGGCGTGGAAGAACTGAAACTCCTATGCACTGCTGCTGGGCTTGTGAAATTGTATCACCACTTTGGAAAACAGCTTGACAGTTTCCTAAAACTTTAAACACCTACCATACTATTGAGCAATATCATTCCTAGGTATTTACCCTAGAGAAAAGCAAGCATATACATACACACAGACTTGTACATGAGCATTCATAGCAGCTTTATTTGTAATAGCCAAAAAAAAAAAAAAAAAACCTGGAAAAAAAAAATCCCAAATGTCCATCAACAGGCTAGTGGATAAACAAGTTGTGGTTATATCCAAACAGTTGCAATGCTTCTCACTAATAAAAAGGAACAAACTATTGATACATGCAGTAGCATGGCTAAATCTCAAAACAGTTATGTTGAGTAAAGAAACCTACCCCCGCCCCACAGAGTACATACTATATGATTGCATTTATATAAAACTCTAGAAAATGCAAAGTAATCTTTAGGCACAGGAAGCAAATCAGTAGTTGCCTGTGGATGGGGACAAGGCGGGAGGGTCAAAGAGCAGAGATTACCAAGGGGCATGAGGATGCTTTGGGGGGTGATGGGACATGTTCACCGTGTTGCCCCTCATGATGTATGCATAGGTCAGAGCTTCTCAAATTTTACAGTTATTTCAAATATGTGCTGTTTATTTTATGTCAGCTACCTCAGCAAATAAATGGCATGCTGTTTTGAATCATCCATGCAGTCCTACCCTTCTTCGGATCACTACACTTTCTTTTAATATTTGTGTTCTTGTTCACCCATGGCAGAAAAGTTAGTTTATCTCAGTTTGAGGAATTGATTGAAGACATTTCCCCCAGTAGAAGCAAGAATGAGTAACTTGGGCTTATGGAATGAAAATTTGAAGAACTCTTGTTTTTCTCTGAGATACGGCATAATTTTAAGGTTTGTTATGGGATCATTAATGGGCAGACTTTGTAGTTTAATGAGCATGGGGTTTGGAGGTAAAGAATTTGTGCTTTGCCATTTACTGATTCTTACTAACATTGGGTAAGTTTGTTAACCTCTGAGCCGTAGTTACACACTGCAAAGTTAAGGATAATCATTGTGAACACATTTTAGTCAGGAATCAATAATCTTAAGCAAAGAAACCTTCTTAAACTAGTTTAAGCAAAAAAGGGAGTGTAATCACAGGATGTAGAAGTATCTAATGAATTCTGAGGCAGAAAGTTCAGCTGGAGCCCCAGGAGGGACTGGAACCAAGGTGAGATCACTCTCTCATATTTGAATCCCATCAGGCATTCCCTCCCTCCTTCCTCCCTTCCTTCTCACTCTCTCCCTTCCTCCCTAGTTTAGAACCTCTGTCTGTCGTTACACATTGGCCAGGTACACAGCCATCCTGCAGTGTGTTCTTGAACTAACCCTACATAAGTTTCTAGTTTCCAGAATTGATTGCTACCTCCTAGTTTTCAGCAAAAGCTCTTGAGTCCCTGAGGCCTGATAACAGATTCTCACAAGAGGTCATCTGACTGCCTCAGCTGGGATCTGGGATTCATCGAGGTATAGTGAACCATGGCTGGAAGGATGGAATCATGGAGCCCATTCACTCGGGGCTTTGAGAACAGATTCTTGAGCAGGGCTGCATAAGACAGGCACACTCATTACTACATGTGGTGGTATAGAACCTCGAAACTTTATCGATCAGCAAGGTCAGTATCACCTGGGAGCCGGTGAGACGTGCAGAATCCCTGGCCCTGCCCCAAACATCACATTTTAACCTCACGTGATGCACCTGCACACTAAGGAAGCACTGCTTAATGCAGGACTTCTCCACCTCAGCGCTGATATAATGGGCTGGATCATCCTATTTGGTGGGGGCTTTCCTGTGCTTTATAGGATGTTTAGCAGCACCCTTGACCTCTACCAGCTAGTTGCCAGTAGCAACTCCCACCCCCACCCCAGTGGACAACCAAACATGTCTTCAGACATTGCCAGATATGCTCTGTAGGAACATCACTTTTTTTGAGAAAAACCACTGCTATAGAGGATTGAAAGAAATAACATAGAAGTGTTTTATGAACTATTAATATCTGTATAAATATTACTCTAATGGGATTTGACCACAAAAGCCAAAGGCCATGTAAAAGGGTAGGTTTAATATCAGGATTTTGGTGAATTTTTATGTCACTTTAATATTAGTTTATGTGACATTCTTGTACACTTTATTGCATTAATTTAGAAAGCTATTCCTTTTCATTTTCCATTTTTCTGATACAGTGGCAAATGTTGATTCACATAGGTATCATGTTTGGTTATTTGTTTTCCATAAAATACCTCTTGCCATTTAACAGTGAGACCTTTTCAAATAAATGTCTTTGGGAAGTTCAAGCTCTAATCATTCAGGAAGTTCCACTGCTGTGGCCAACTGTAGAGATGTAAAAACAGATCACATCCAGTTCACATAATTAAGTTCTAATGCACAGATGTTTGAAGCTCATGGAAATGGATTATAAAAGCCAAAATCATTATAATAGCTTTCCTTAAACTTTTAACAATGAACAGTGGAAATAAATATTTTCTCAATTTCAGAGTTTTTTTTGAGAAGTAAGCCAAGTATGCTTTCCAAAGGGACTTTGTTGGCTTCACCTACTATGATTTAAAACTTCCTTTTTCACATCCTTAATTTCTTACTTATGCTACTATGTAAATTCTGTTTTTGGAGGCAAGAGTCTGTTGTAGTAATAGCACTGAGTAAGCTCTCGATGAATATCGGTGGAATGGAAAGAAGGAAGGACTGAAGAGCAAGCAGACAGCCATGATGGTACAGGAGATGCCGGCTCTCGCCAGCTCTCCCCATGGATGCACCTGCTGTGTTCAGCGTTGTGCTGAGAGCATGTCAATGGAAAGGCCCTCCAGTTCCTGGACATGTTCTCTCCACCAGACCGACTCTAAGGACATATTAAGCAAATTAGTTCTCTCTCTCTCTCTCTTTTTTTTTTTGGTCAGCATATCTAATGCTTATCCTCATTATGAATGGAGTTTTTATTGTTGTAGGCCAAAGGGCCATTTTAAAACCTGGATCTATGCATATTTTAAAATAAAATGAAAAGATGTATGCATAATTTGTTCCCATTTCCAGGGTTTAATATCCATATTAAGAGGCCAAAAAGGGATCATGCAGATTAGCTGAGACCTTGTTTCCATCCACTCCCTGTAGGGGTCATTTTGTACATTAACAATCAGATTTGAAGGATTCATTTCAACTTAAAATCTTTTGCTGTAGAGAAGAATTGACTGATACTGTGTATATGCCTGAGGATGATGACTAACCCTTTCCTCTCTTGCCCCAGTGAAGGTAGATAGCTTCAGAGCATTTTTTAGTGCTGAACTCAATAGCCAGCCTCAGAAATAGTTATTGCTGTGTCTGTGATCTAACTCTGTGCTTGTACATTAGGTTTAGTCATTAATACCTCACATGCAAGGGCAGAAGGAGGCCATTCTCACATGCAGAATGAATTTTGAAGAGGAAATACTTTTACTGTAGCTTCATATGCTAAAGATACCAAGTGCCAAGGCTTATGTTTTTCTTGTCAGCAAATGGAGAGGGACTTAAAATCACCTTCAGGTCATGTGGATTTTCTGGGTTACCCACAGTGGCAGTTGTGAACTACACTTGGGATTTTCTGTCTTTTGAAAACATGTGGGTGTTGCGTTCTGCTTTACTTCTCACATCTGGTGATCAGAGCTCAGGGTCAACAGGGGAAATGTCTGACTGTGCACGCAGATTTGCAGTTTGTCCATAAAAGATTTAGTGCTGTTTTTGCAGCCCACTATGTCAGGCTTCAACTGCATTAATGCTCATTAAAGAGCAGCAGTTATGTGAACCCAGACATATACATAGGGCTGCTGTCAATATTTCAAGGAGTGGGTGTGTAGCTACAGGATGAGGAGTGTTGGTGAGGGTGGGGGAACAGAATTAGACTCCTAATGCAAGATCAATAAAACATGATTTAATTGTTTCCTGGGTCTATTGTTTCAGTAACTTTTACCGAGTAACCACGAGATGCCAGCCACTATTCCAGGTGTAAAGGATACAAAGTTGAGTGGGTAGATAAAGCCTTTTCCTTCTTATCCCCCTAGACAATTAAGATAAAGACACACAGGGGCGCCTGGATGGCTCAGTCGGTTAAGCGTCCGACTTGGGCTCAGGTCATTATCTTACAGCTCGTGGGTTCGAGCCCTGTGTCCGGCTCTATGCTGATAGCTCGGAGCCTCGAGCCTGCTTCAGATTCTGTGTCTCCCTCTCTCTCTAGCCCTTCCCCCACTCATACTCTCTCTCAAAAATGAATAAATGTTAAAAAATTTTTTTTTAAAAATAAAGACACAGAGCAAACAATCATAACTCGATAAGTGCTACAGCAGCAGTCTGAACAGTGGGCACATTTTACAGAGAAAGTAGCATTTGAACTAGGTCCTGAAAAGTAAGTAAGAGTTCCCCAGATGGACATGGAGGAGATAGGGGCACTCCAGGCAGAGTAAACAAAGATACAACTCAGAGGCATGCAAGTTCAAGCTATGTTTGGGACACGGCAAGCCGTTCCAGTGTTTCAATCTAGGGAGTGTCAACACAGAGGGAAATAAGACTAGATGGGCTGACTGAGGCTGGATTTTGGTGGCATTTATACCCTACTGTGGATTTAGACTCTACCCAGTGTCCTATGAAATGACAAACTATCAGGAACCAGTTCTGTCCACACTGAGGCTGGATTTTGGTGGCATTTTTACCCTACTGTGGATTTAGACTCTACCCAGTGTCCTATGAAATGACAAACTATCAGGAACCAGTTCTGTCCACACTGAGGCTGGATTTTGGTGGCATTTTTACCCTACTGTGGATTTAGACTCTACCCAGTGTCCTATGAAATGACAAACTATCAGGAACCAGTTCTGTCCACACTGAGGCTGGATTTTGGTGGCATTTATACCATACTGTGGATTTAGACTCTAATGTCCTATGGACTCCAGTGTCCTTTGGAATGACAAACTGTCAGTAACCAGTTCGGTCTTGTCTTCTCTTGCTTCACTCTCAGTATCAGTATTTTAATGTTCAGCCTTACCTCAGTCCCTGGCCAAGTTAGTCTTCTGGAGCAAAAGTGGTTCTAGGTTATTAACCACTGGAGTCTAGAATTCATCTGCTGCCCTAAACTGTACTTTGCCTAGACACTCACAAGCTCCCTCAGCTCTGTAACTGGATCCTTGCTGTTCGCCTGGTCCTTTGTGACCGGGCTTGTGCTTGGTTTCCTAATTAGCTTTCCAATTCACAGAACTAGAACTTGCTGCAGGCTTCTGCCTCCTCAGCTAGAGCCCAGCCACTAAGTGTGTCTTATCAGCCCTCCTCCTTGAGCTTCGGTTCTTCTTTCCATATTCCCTCTGCTCGCCAGGGTCCTGTTCCACCTGACAGCCTTTGTGGAGCCGCACCACATTGTCACCTACTTTTTGTGAGGGCCTGTGATTCTTACAGTTGTACCCAACCCACCAAATCAGACTTTCTTATACAGCAGTACTCTCTCACTTCTCATCTGGATCTATGGCATCTCTCTGGCTATAAATTTATATTGATAATAAGCCTATAATCTCCCTCCCCCTAACTGCCAAATCCATGAGGTATTCTCACCCTAACCTTGGCGCTTCTCAACTTCTTTCTATTCCCACTGGCCACGTTGCGTGCTCCAGTGAACCTTACACACACACTCTTAACGTGGTCCTGGTGCTCATGCCCTTGTATGATCCCTTCCCCTTGAACACGGAAAAGCCCTGTGACCTGCTTGTAACCAATAGGATATGCAAAAGTGACAGGATATACATGACTATATGGACATGATTATGTTATATAAGACCATGGCACCCATCTGGAGTCTCTCCCCATGCTGGCCATGAGGAACTAAGTAGTCATGTTGGGGATCTCCGTATAGCAAAGCCCTGCAGGTGGCCTTGGGGAGCTGAGGGCAGTCTACTGATAGCCAACAACAACAACAACAACAATAACAACAACAACAACAACAACAAAAGACGCTCTCTGTCCTATATTGCAAGGAACTGAATACTGCCAGTAACTACAGGAACAGAAGAGCAGATCCTTCCCCATCTGAACCTCCAAATGAGAAACCTGGTGGACACCCTGATTATAGCTTTTCAGGGGACCTGGCTAAGCTGTGCCTGGACTCCCAAGTCAAAGAACTATGTGGTAATAAGTGTGTGTTATTTTAAGTTACTAAGCCTGTGGTAATTTTGTTATGCAGCAATAGATAACTAATACAATGTCTCAGTGGAGCAAAACAAGATAGAGCAATTAGAGTATCTGTTCTGGTTAAATACTTGACATCTGGTAATTAGATGTGTAGTTGTGCTTTATTAAACATTTTCTTTTCTCTCTCCTGCTAACATTCCTAGGGAAATGGGAAATTTTTATTTTCTACAAGGAACTGGCTCATCACCTTAATTGTCTCATTCCTGAAACAGGTGTCCTAGATAAAGGACACCAGATGGGATCCAGCAGCTGGAGTAGGGAGAACTCAAAAATCACAGAGATTATGTTGAGTGCTGCCTTGTGTGTGGCAGAGAACAAAGAAGAAACAAATGAATTCTTAAAGGTATTCTTAAAAGTGTTGGGGAAGGTGCCAGTAGTGTCTGAAGTATAGTAATAAATGCTTCAGGATGAGTATTTACTGTCACATTTGAAGTGAGACAGTTTACAAATGTTCACTGGCAGAAAATATAAACATTCATCCAAAGCATTTTAAAATCTTTTGGCTTCAAAACAGATTAGATCTGTTATTTGTGCATCATTTTTTAAAATGCTTACTTATTTTGAGAGAGAGAGAGAGAGTGACCATGAGCACAAGCAGGGGAGGGGCAGAGAGAGAGAGGGGGAGAGGAGAGAATCCCAAGCAGGCTCTGCGCTGTCAGAGTGGAACCCGACCTAGGGCTCGATCCCATGAATCCTCAGATCATGACCTAAACTGAAATCAAGAGTTGATTAAGCAACTGACTGAGCCACCCAGGTGCCATTATGCATTATTTTTATAGTAATTTCCCATTTATTCTTAGTGCTTCGGATCTTCAGTCATTTAACCTCTTTAACATATATGCAAAAATGGGATAATAATCTTTATTTTTTTAAGTTTATTTATTTATTTTGAGAGAGATAGAGAGCAAGCATACACAAGCAGGGGAGGGGCAGAGAAAAGGAGAGACAGAATCCCAAGCAGGCTCCATACTGCTATTACAGAACCCGACACGAGGCTCCAACTCACAAACTGTGAGATCATGACCTGAACCGAGATCAAGAGTCGGACGCTTAACTGATTGAGCCACCCAGGAGCCCCTGAGATAATCCGTATTTTATGCAGGGGAAAGAGAGTTAAAAATAACATTTTATGAAACACCTACTGAGTACTTTGCTACCTGTTTAACATCTCATATGATCTTCACAGCAGGTCTATGAAATGAAGTTATTTTTAAATCTTCATTTTGTAAGTGAGCAAGCTAAGGCCAGAGTAATGTGCCCAAGAGCACACAGCTAGTAAGTCTCAGAGACAGAATTTAAATCCTAATGACTTCAGCAACTGTCTTTTCTATGTACCAGCAATTCTCAAAGTCTGATCTGTGGACTCCTTGGGCTCCCTGAGATCCTTGTAGGGAATGCACAATGTCAAAATTACATTCCTAATAGTACTAAGGTGTTATTTATGTTGGTGGGGGTGGTGGGGTTTCTTTCGTTTTGTCTTTACTGCGTTGATGTTTGCACTCCTGATACAAAAGCAACGGTGGGGAAAACCACTGGTGCATTAGCATGGATCTGGGCAGCAGCACCGAACCATACTAGAAGTCATTATATTTTTCATTGCTTTAAACTTGCGGATAAAAGGCGGGGTAGGGAGGTGGGGGAGGCCAATTTCACTTAAGAATGTCCTCAGTGAATCAGTAAAAAACATTAGTTTTATTGACACTCAATCCTTAAGTACATGTCTTTTTAATATTCCATGTGACCAAATGGGGGTATGTATAAATCACCCCTTCTGCATGCCAACCAAAGTACTCTGGTTGTTGAGAAGAAAAGCATTTGTGCAGTTGTTTGTGTTGTGAGCTGAGTGGCTGTGTGTTTTTCCCCCCATGGAACATTTTTTTTTTTTTTTACTTGAAAGAATGACTGACAGAAAAACCAGTTATCCAGACTTTAGTATATGGAAAGATTTTATCCAGAATGAATGAGTGACAGGGAAGGGCAACAAAAGCTAAAATAAACAAATGGGATTACATCAAGCTAAAAGGCTTTTGCACAGCGAAGGAAACCATCAGCAAAACGAAAAGGCAACCTACTGAATGGGAGAAGATAATTGCGAATCATTCTCCCAATAAGAGGTTAATATCCAAAATATATAAAGAACCCACACAACTTAGTATCAGAGACAAAACAACCTGATTTTAAAAATGGGCAAAGGACTTGAGTAGACATTTTTTCCAAAGATATACAGATGGCTAACAGGCACATCACTAATCATCAGGAAAATGCAAATCAAAACCACATTGAGATATTACCTCAAATCTGTCAGATTGGCTATGTATACATTATTAAAGCTAAGATAAACAAATGGGATTATATCAAACTGAAAGGCTTTTGCCCAGTGAAGGAAACCATCAATAAAAATAAAAAGACAACCTACTGAGTGGGAGAAAATATTTGAAAATCATACATCTCTCTCTGTCACACACACACACACACACACACACACACACACACACACACACGAGACTGGAATACTACTCAGCCATAACAAAGAATGAAATCTTGCTGTTTGTGGCAACATGAATGGACCTGGGGTGATTTATGCTAAGTGAATTCAGACAGAAAAAGATGCTGTATGATTTCACTCACAGGAATCTAAAAAACGAAATAAACAAGACAAAACAGAAACAGATTCATAGAGGAAACAAGCTGTTGGTTACCAAGGGGGAGGGGTCTGAGGGCAGGCAGAATAGGTGAAAGGGATTAAGAGATCTGAACTTCCAGTTATAAATAAGTCATGGAGGTGTAATTTGCAGCATAGGGAATATCATCAATAATATTGTAAAAACTTCATATGGTGACAGACTAGGAAACTAGACCTACCATGAGGGTCATTTTGTAATGTATAAAAATATTGAATCACTATGATACACTCCTGAAACGAATACAAAAGTGTAGATCAATTATATTTCAGTTAAAAAATTAATGAAAAGAATGAATGAGCCTATCATTTCAATAAAAATAGTATTTGTTAGGGGCGCCTGGGTGGCTCAGTCGGTTAAGCAGCCAACTTGAGCTCAGGTCATGACCTTGCGGTTTGTGGGTTCGAGCCCCACATCAGGCTCAGGCTCTGTGTCGACAGCCAGCTCAGAGCCTGGACCCTGTTTCGGATTCTGTGTCTCCCTCTCTCTGACCCTCTCCTGCTCATGCTGTCTCTCTCTCTCTCTCTCAGTAATAAATAAAACATTTAAAAAAAATTGTATTTGTTAACTAATTCAAGGTTTCAAGGAAAACTTAGAATTTAGGAAAAGTTGTATTAATATGACTGAGCTTGACTTCCCAATACGTTTTTTTCCTGATGAGATTGGTGGTGAGATTTTCATATTGTATCATGAAATGTGTCAACATCAGGAAGATTTGTATACTCAGTGAATGTTTTTTCCAAGTAACCAATGGGTGATATTCCAAATGAACAGATAAAAGAGCCATTCAAAGTGTAAGATAGACCAGCGTATTTTAATGTAACTGAGTATGGAGAGTTTGATACAGTCTCAGATTCCACATTGTAGCTAACCTTTAAAAATTATCACTTGTCCAGTTTTTATATAGCATCACAGGATAATACCCACAGTTACCCCTTTCCTACTTCCATGCATGCGTGAGGCTGGATTTTACATATTTCAAGCCAAACACCAATCGCAACAGACTGAATACAGACACAGATAGGAAAATCCAGCTGTCTTCTATTAAGCAAACATTAAAGATTTTTAAAAATATCAAATTATGCCACCCTTTTCATTATTCTGTTTTTACAGAGAATCCAGTTACTTTTCATAAAAATGTGTTATTTATATTAACTGATAATGGGCTTATTATTATTAATGGTTAATATTTAAGTTTTCTTGCAATTATACTTTCTTATATGTTAAATATTGGTGTGTGAAAGGGGTTCTGAGACCAAAAAGTGGTTTTAGAACTGATGCTTTATACTGTGTTGTTTCCTATACCTACATGTTTATTCTGAAACAAAAATGAAATGCTACAGGCAGACTAACTTAATAAGGCACTTTATTTTACTTATTTATTTATGTATGCATTTATTTATATTTATTTTTATCCTCAAGTCAGTTAGCAGTGTTCTCTTGGCTTCAGGAGTAGAATCCAGGGATTAATCACTATACATGACACCCAGTGCTCATCCCACAAGTGCTCTCCTTAATGCCCATCACCCACTTAAAAGATACATAGTCCCATCACTAAAGATGATGAGCCTGTTTCACCTTAATTCTATATTAGCCTTGATTTTGCTATTGAGAAAGAAGTCTGATGATATTAGGAGATCATATACAATTACCATTTTCCTCTATCACAACAATTTCTTTCTCCTAACTAGAATCCATAAATTAGACATGACTTGGCTGAACTGATACAAATAAGTATGTAGTAAAACTCATTTTATATTCATGTCTGAATTTATTGTTAGGTCATTTGTAGATTTTTCTGGCAAGTTACACTCAGTTTTAATGGTGCAAAACTGTAGACTATTTTACTGACTGGTTTATGTAGGTTGCAGTCAGACTTGCCATTGAAATAATTCCTTAGCCTTGCAGTCTAGAAGCAATATAAATTGGGGTTGTTAATTATTCGCCTTCCATCTTTCTTGTGTAGTAGAGTGATTCTTGGGACCACAGCTTTAGGACGATGTGTATCTTGGGTCATCATTAACACTCAGCTTTTAGGATCAGTGAGTTCTCTGACTTGGACCACTTAATGACACCTAATGAATATGCTAGAACTGACTACAGCAAATCTCTTGCCTATATCTGAGGGTACTTAATATTTTCTCCACATTTGAGCTAGATGTTTTCATCACAGAAAGTTTATTATTGAAACTAATATTTACCATCATCAACAGCTGTAGTAGACATCAGGATCATTAATGACTGTGATGTTGCTAGGCCTTTGTGAGAGCTGTCAATATCCTTTCTTCCTCAGTGACTATCTTTTGCTTTGTTTTTTTTTAAACTTTCCCTCATATGTAAATTAGGTCATGGAAGACCTATAAATTCAGCACAGTAGGATTATGTATAGCGAAGATGATATAAACACCCCACTCCACAACACGTAACTACCCCCCACTCTACAACACACAGCTACACCCCACTCTGCAACATGTAACTATAACCGTACTTCACAACATGTAACTACACCTACTCCATAATACCTAACTACCCCCCACTCCATAACACGTAGCTACACCCCACTCTGCAACATGTAACTACCCCTACTCCACAGCATATATCTACTCCCCACTCCACAACACATAACTACCCCCCACTCTGTAACACCTAACTACCTCCCCACTCTACAACACATAACTACCCCCCACTCTACAGCACATAACTATACCCCACTCTACAACATGTAACTACACCCCACTCTACAGCATGTAACTACACCCCACTCTGCAATACATGACTACCCGCCACTCCGCAACACATAACTACACCCCGCTCTGCAACATGTAACTACCCCTACTCCACAACATGTAACTACACCTACTCCATAATACCTAACTACCCCCCACCCCACAACACCTAACTGTACCCCTCTCCGCAACACCTAACTATACCCCACTCTACAGCACATAACTAATAACTACATGCCACTCTGTAACACATAACTACTCCCTACTCCATAACATGTAACTACACCCCACTCCGCAACATGTGGCTACACCTCATTCCACAACACGTAACTACCCCCCACTCAGCAACACCTAACTACACCCCACTTACAACATGTAACTACTCCCCACTCCACAACACATAACTATACCCCACTCTACAACATGTAACTACCCCCACTCCACAGCATATAACTATCCCCCATTCTGCAACACATAACCACACCCCACTCCACAATGCATAATTACTCCCCACTCTACAACACGTTAATTATTCCCCACTCTACAACACATAATTACCCCCCACTCCACAACATGTAACTACACCCCACTATGCAACATGTAACTAATCCCCACTCTGCAACACGTAATTACTCCCCACTCTACAACATGTTAACTACACCCCAGTCTACAACACATAACTACATGCACCACCATATATCTCCAATATCTTATGGCTAAAGGAGAGTTGGACTCATTAATGGGTTTAGGCACTGAAGGCACAGTCCAAGTTCACCTCTTCTCCAAAGGTTTTTCTGACTTTCTGTCCATACCCACACACTCAACCCAGTCCAAACTGAATTGATCACTCCTTCCTTCATGCCTTGACCATATGAACTTTTTTCCAAATCAGCAATGATAATTACTGCACTTGTCATGTGCCAAGTCTCCATACTGTATTCTAAACAGTTCAGTGATAGGGACCATGTCTCCTTCATTTATTCTACAAATGTTCAGTGCCTCCCTGCCCCCCTCAGTTGCTACACTGGGTGCTGAGGATGCAGCAGTGACCCAAAGTGCCTGTTCTCTCAGAATTTAGGCATGTGTATACCTAAGCACCTAGCCCCATAGGCTCTGCTATGGGGTAAGGACTTACCAAAAAATGTCTATTGAATGGTATGGTGCTTTTCATTCAGTCTTTTCTGGTACGTAAGTTTTTGGTGAGTCAGAATTTAGTGAGCCTGTAGTCTGTGTAAGTCTGGATTTTTTTTGTATGATTTCAAGGGACCCTTTGTATTAAGAGTCAGAAAAGTTAATAAATATATGCCTTGTATATGTACTATGCCTAATAATTAAGAGTTCTTTCCAAACATCTTACTTTATTTGAGTCTTATAGTATCCCTAAGTAGAGAAGATGGTTTTATTCCTGTTTTTTACATGGTCGCTAGGATCCTGGTCTTCTGATTCAACCCCAAAATACCTATGCTCACAAACATATCCTCACATACCCATGTGTGCATGCTTTAAAATAATTTTAAAGGTTTGCCAGCTTGAGATGGCCTTGCTTTAATATCCTTAGAGATAAATTCCATAGTAAGGCCACTAGTGTAGGGAAGAAAATTGCCAAATAAGGAGACAAGGAACAAAGAGAGNTAGTATATGGAAAGATTTTATCCAGAATGAATGAGTGACAGGGAAGGGCAACAAAAGCTAAAATAAACAAATGGGATTACATCAAGCTAAAAGGCTTTTGCACAGCGAAGGAAACCATCAGCAAAACGAAAAGGCAACCTACTGAATGGGAGAAGATAATTGCGAATCATTCTCCCAATAAGAGGTTAATATCCAAAATATATAAAGAACCCACACAACTTAGTATCAGAGACAAAACAACCTGATTTTAAAAATGGGCAAAGGACTTGAGTAGACATTTTTTCCAAAGATATACAGATGGCTAACAGGCACATCACTAATCATCAGGAAAATGCAAATCAAAACCACATTGAGATATTACCTCAAATCTGTCAGATTGGCTATGTATACATTATTAAAGCTAAGATAAACAAATGGGATTATATCAAACTGAAAGGCTTTTGCCCAGTGAAGGAAACCATCAATAAAAATAAAAAGACAACCTACTGAGTGGGAGAAAATATTTGAAAATCATACATCTCTCTCTGTCACACACACACACACACACACACACACACACACACACACACACGAGACTGGAATACTACTCAGCCATAACAAAGAATGAAATCTTGCTGTTTGTGGCAACATGAATGGACCTGGGGTGATTTATGCTAAGTGAATTCAGACAGACAAAGATGCTGTGTGATTTCACTCACAGGAATCTAAAAAACGAAATAAACAAGACAAAACAGAAACAGATTCATAGAGGAAACAAGCTGTTGGTTACCAAGGGGGAGGGGTCTGAGGGCAGGCAGAATAGGTGAAAGGGATTAAGAGATCTGAACTTCCAGTTATAAATAAGTCATGGAGGTGTAATTTGCAGCATAGGGAATATCATCAATAATATTGTAAAAACTTCATATGGTGACAGACTAGGAAACTAGACCTACCATGAGGGTCATTTTGTAATGTATAAAAATATTGAATCACTATGATACACTCCTGAAACGAATACAAAAGTGTAGATCAATTATATTTCAGTTAAAAAATTAATGAAAAGAATGAATGAGCCTATCATTTCAATAAAAATAGTATTTGTTAGGGGCGCCTGGGTGGCTCAGTCGGTTAAGCAGCCAACTTGAGCTCAGGTCATGACCTTGCGGTTTGTGGGTTCGAGCCCCACATCAGGCTCAGGCTCTGTGTCGACAGCCAGCTCAGAGCCTGGACCCTGTTTCGGATTCTGTGTCTCCCTCTCTCTGACCCTCTCCTGCTCATGCTGTCTCTCTCTCTCTCTCTCAGTAATAAATAAAACATTTAAAAAAAATTGTATTTGTTAACTAATTCAAGGTTTCAAGGAAAACTTAGAATTTAGGAAAAGTTGTATTAATATGACTGAGCTTGACTTCCCAATACGTTTTTTTCCTGATGAGATTGGTGGTGAGATTTTCATATTGTATCATGAAATGTGTCAACATCAGGAAGATTTGTATACTCAGTGAATGTTTTTTCCAAGTAACCAATGGGTGATATTCCAAATGAACAGATAAAAGAGCCATTCAAAGTGTAAGATAGACCAGCGTATTTTAATGTAACTGAGTATGGAGAGTTTGATACAGTCTCAGATTCCACATTGTAGCTAACCTTTAAAAATTATCACTTGTCCAGTTTTTATATAGCATCACAGGATAATACCCACAGTTACCCCTTTCCTACTTCCATGCATGCGTGAGGCTGGATTTTACATATTTCAAGCCAAACACCAATCGCAACAGACTGAATACAGACACAGATAGGAAAATCCAGCTGTCTTCTATTAAGCAAACATTAAAGATTTTTAAAAATATCAAATTATGCCACCCTTTTCATTATTCTGTTTTTACAGAGAATCCAGTTACTTTTCATAAAAATGTGTTATTTATATTAACTGATAATGGGCTTATTATTATTAATGGTTAATATTTAAGTTTTCTTGCAATTATACTTTCTTATATGTTAAATATTGGTGTGTGAAAGGGGTTCTGAGACCAAAAAGTGGTTTTAGAACTGATGCTTTATACTGTGTTGTTTCCTATACCTACATGTTTATTCTGAAACAAAAATGAAATGCTACAGGCAGACTAACTTAATAAGGCACTTTATTTTACTTATTTATTTATGTATGCATTTATTTATATTTATTTTTATCCTCAAGTCAGTTAGCAGTGTTCTCTTGGCTTCAGGAGTAGAATCCAGGGATTAATCACTATACATGACACCCAGTGCTCATCCCACAAGTGCTCTCCTTAATGCCCATCACCCACTTAAAAGATACATAGTCCCATCACTAAAGATGATGAGCCTGTTTCACCTTAATTCTATATTAGCCTTGATTTTGCTATTGAGAAAGAAGTCTGATGATATTAGGAGATCATATACAATTACCATTTTCCTCTATCACAACAATTTCTTTCTCCTAACTAGAATCCATAAATTAGACATGACTTGGCTGAACTGATACAAATAAGTATGTAGTAAAACTCATTTTATATTCATGTCTGAATTTATTGTTAGGTCATTTGTAGATTTTTCTGGCAAGTTACACTCAGTTTTAATGGTGCAAAACTGTAGACTATTTTACTGACTGGTTTATGTAGGTTGCAGTCAGACTTGCCATTGAAATAATTCCTTAGCCTTGCAGTCTAGAAGCAATATAAATTGGGGTTGTTAATTATTCGCCTTCCATCTTTCTTGTGTAGTAGAGTGATTCTTGGGACCACAGCTTTAGGACGATGTGTATCTTGGGTCATCATTAACACTCAGCTTTTAGGATCAGTGAGTTCTCTGACTTGGACCACTTAATGACACCTAATGAATATGCTAGAACTGACTACAGCAAATCTCTTGCCTATATCTGAGGGTACTTAATATTTTCTCCACATTTGAGCTAGATGTTTTCATCACAGAAAGTTTATTATTGAAACTAATATTTACCATCATCAACAGCTGTAGTAGACATCAGGATCATTAATGACTGTGATGTTGCTAGGCCTTTGTGAGAGCTGTCAATATCCTTTCTTCCTCAGTGACTATCTTTTGCTTTGTTTTTTTTTAAACTTTCCCTCATATGTAAATTAGGTCATGGAAGACCTATAAATTCAGCACAGTAGGATTATGTATAGCGAAGATGATATAAACACCCCACTCCACAACACGTAACTACCCCCCACTCTACAACACACAGCTACACCCCACTCTGCAACATGTAACTATAACCGTACTTCACAACATGTAACTACACCTACTCCATAATACCTAACTACCCCCCACTCCATAACACGTAGCTACACCCCACTCTGCAACATGTAACTACCCCTACTCCACAGCATATATCTACTCCCCACTCCACAACACATAACTACCCCCCACTCTGTAACACCTAACTACCTCCCCACTCTACAACACATAACTACCCCCCACTCTACAGCACATAACTATACCCCACTCTACAACATGTAACTACACCCCACTCTACAGCATGTAACTACACCCCACTCTGCAATACATGACTACCCGCCACTCCGCAACACATAACTACACCCCGCTCTGCAACATGTAACTACCCCTACTCCACAACATGTAACTACACCTACTCCATAATACCTAACTACCCCCCACCCCACAACACCTAACTGTACCCCTCTCCGCAACACCTAACTATACCCCACTCTACAGCACATAACTAATAACTACATGCCACTCTGTAACACATAACTACTCCCTACTCCATAACATGTAACTACACCCCACTCCGCAACATGTGGCTACACCTCATTCCACAACACGTAACTACCCCCCACTCAGCAACACCTAACTACACCCCACTTACAACATGTAACTACTCCCCACTCCACAACACATAACTATACCCCACTCTACAACATGTAACTACCCCCACTCCACAGCATATAACTATCCCCCATTCTGCAACACATAACCACACCCCACTCCACAATGCATAATTACTCCCCACTCTACAACACGTTAATTATTCCCCACTCTACAACACATAATTACCCCCCACTCCACAACATGTAACTACACCCCACTATGCAACATGTAACTAATCCCCACTCTGCAACACGTAATTACTCCCCACTCTACAACATGTTAACTACACCCCAGTCTACAACACATAACTACATGCACCACCATATATCTCCAATATCTTATGGCTAAAGGAGAGTTGGACTCATTAATGGGTTTAGGCACTGAAGGCACAGTCCAAGTTCACCTCTTCTCCAAAGGTTTTTCTGACTTTCTGTCCATACCCACACACTCAACCCAGTCCAAACTGAATTGATCACTCCTTCCTTCATGCCTTGACCATATGAACTTTTTTCCAAATCAGCAATGATAATTACTGCACTTGTCATGTGCCAAGTCTCCATACTGTATTCTAAACAGTTCAGTGATAGGGACCATGTCTCCTTCATTTATTCTACAAATGTTCAGTGCCTCCCTGCCCCCCTCAGTTGCTACACTGGGTGCTGAGGATGCAGCAGTGACCCAAAGTGCCTGTTCTCTCAGAATTTAGGCATGTGTATACCTAAGCACCTAGCCCCATAGGCTCTGCTATGGGGTAAGGACTTACCAAAAAATGTCTATTGAATGGTATGGTGCTTTTCATTCAGTCTTTTCTGGTACGTAAGTTTTTGGTGAGTCAGAATTTAGTGAGCCTGTAGTCTGTGTAAGTCTGGATTTTTTTTGTATGATTTCAAGGGACCCTTTGTATTAAGAGTCAGAAAAGTTAATAAATATATGCCTTGTATATGTACTATGCCTAATAATTAAGAGTTCTTTCCAAACATCTTACTTTATTTGAGTCTTATAGTATCCCTAAGTAGAGAAGATGGTTTTATTCCTGTTTTTTACATGGTCGCTAGGATCCTGGTCTTCTGATTCAACCCCAAAATACCTATGCTCACAAACATATCCTCACATACCCATGTGTGCATGCTTTAAAATAATTTTAAAGGTTTGCCAGCTTGAGATGGCCTTGCTTTAATATCCTTAGAGATAAATTCCATAGTAAGGCCACTAGTGTAGGGAAGAAAATTGCCAAATAAGGAGACAAGGAACAAAGAGAGCACAGGAGACATTTTTCACAAGAGAAGGCAGTTAATGTGATCCATCATTAGAACTTCTGCCTTCTTGAGGCCCCTGGTTGGCTTAGTTGGTTAAGCGGCCATCTTCGGCTCAGGTCATGATCTCATAATTCATGGGCTCAAGCCCCGTGTTGGACTTTGTGCTGACAGCTCAGAGCCTGGAGCCTGCCTCCTGCTTCAGACTCTCTCCCTCTCCCTCTGCCCCTCCCGCCCCTGCCTCTCTCCCTCTCCCTCCCTCTCTCTCTCCCTCTCCCTCTCCCTCTCTCTCTCTCTCTCTCTCTCTCGTAAATATATAAACATTAAAAAAAAACTTTTCTGCCTTCTTTTGGTAGTGTGTGAAATGGTAGCACTGTGGTAGCAGCCATGAGTGAATATGGTGTTTCAGCATTAAAAGCTACCACGTGGAGCATCTGATCCCACCTCCTTTTTTACAGCTAAGGAGAGTGAAGTGTGGAGAAGTGAAATGATTTCCCTAAAGCTTCTCAGCTAGTTTGGTGGTAGCCTGTCTATAGATCACTATGAGCAGTGGTCTCTCGGTGTATATGCTAAGTCTGATTAACAAGAGCATGTGTCTGAGAAACCGTTTACTTCAACTAACCCGTTTTGAGTCAGTGGCTATAAAGTAATTTTCCTTGGCAGGTCCCAGATGATTCTAATGAGCAGTTGCTCTTCTGAATGATTGGTGATTGACCCTCTAGTATGTAGAGGATAAGCACCTGCAGTCTAAAATCTGAGCACACAGTTTTCTGACATTTCAGGTCTATCAGGTCTTAGAGTCAGTTTCAGGTTGTTGAAGACAGCTTTTTCCATCTTTGAGGTTTAAAAATATATTTTTTTAAAATTTTGGTTAGAGGTCAAAACAACTGTATTCTGGAAGACCATGGGTTGTTAGAACTCGAATTCCTAGGTTGTTAATTTCTGTAGGAAGACAAGTTTGTGTTGTAGAGGTGTAGACTCCCCCAGCCATGACTGCTGAATCAGGGGAGGTCACATGTAAGTGGGAGGCTTTTTATTCCTAGGTGCCCAGAATCTTTGGACTTTGTGGTTTTCTGGCTGTGGCACAAAGAAGTTAGAAATTGTTCAGACTCAGAGCTGGGACTTGACCCTGGTTCTGCCGATTCCTCTAGTGTGGTGCCCTGTTTACCAGCCAAGTCTGTAAGTGTGCAACAATTCCAGCAGCCTCTGCCATTTCTTTGTTTTAGCCACATAGGGATGAAGAGCCTAATGTGGGGTGGAGTTTTCATGAGGGCTCGTGAAGGAGAATGAGAAGCATATAGTAAAGCATTGTTAGATTTGACCAGTAGTAAGTTACTTTGTCTTTAGTCATTAAGAAATTAGAATTGGTAGGGGCACCTGGGTGGCTCAATCGGTTAAGCATCTGATTTCAGCTCAGGTCATGATATCACAGTTTGTGAGTTCCAGCCCCACATCAGGCTTTGTGCTGACATTTTGGAGCCTGGAGCCTGCTTTAGATTCTGTGTTTCCCTCTCTCTCTACCCCTCCCGTGATCGCACTCTGTCTCTCTCCCTCTTAAAGATAAATAAACAATTAAGAAAAAAGAAATTAGGATTGGTAGATATCAGTGCTCCTTAGGAAATCTGTGTGTCCCTTATTTATTTAACAACTCCTAAGCACCTTGCAGTACTTTAGGCAAGTTGCAGAATGGGGGGAAGAGACTACACATACAACCGCATACATCCCGCAAGTTCTAGATTTACTGTGTCATGGACAGAGGGCTCGTAGAACCAGGGTGGCTAATGCAGAGTGGTCAGGGGTGCAACATAGTGTTTTGTTGCCCCTTTGTTGCCTACAGGGTCCATAGCCTCCTGAGACCATCTCCGTGGAAGTCAGGTTCTACCATGTTGAGTACCTTCTACTTTATAACCCTTTTAAAAACTCTTATACTTTATCTGTCATTTATTTTAAGCTGCTTTATTGAGGTATGATTGATATCCACAAAGCTGTACATATTTAATGAATACAACTTGACGAGTCACACACATCCTTTTACGTTCAGGTTGGAACCACTGCTCCAGAAGAGCTTACACTTACAGGATATGTGCTTCATTTAAGTACATTTACAAACTAAGGGTGCTCCTGGGTCCTCCACCAAGCTTAGTGCGAGCAGTGTCAACTCCTTACACGAGAGAAAATAGCATTCCTGTGTGTCCCTGAACCATGTCTCTGTCTCTAGCTTCCCAGGGTCTCTGAAGCCCACTTTTGATCCTGACAGTTCTAATGCTGAATTTAGAAACTTCTTTTTCTTCTGTACACCTGCAGTGTTCTAGGTCCTCTGCTGTGGGCTTACATAGTTAAAAGTCTACCAGGGTAGTGTTGTTGGCCTCATTTTGTACCCGGAATAAACTGAGACCCAGAGGGATAAGTAACTTGCCCAAGGTCATGCATGTTAAGTAGTATAGTAGAGCCAAGATTCATTTCCACATCTTCATAATTCCAGAGGTGGTCCCTTACCCTTTTCACTATGCCATACAGTAAAGGATAGTGTTTGTTTTCTGAAATTTTTTTTAAATTTTTCTATTGGAATGCTACAGTGATTTTTAGGATGAATTAACCCATAGTGCTTGAAGTTTTATTGAAGGCATATTTTTTGTGCCCCTTTTTACAGCTACTCAGCCCTGTGAAATCAAGTTGCATCTATTTCAAAGCACTTAGTGGCTTGTTAGTTATTTGCACTCAGAATTTCCACTTAAGGGTGCTATATTCAATTCATAGATAACCTCGGTAATGGGTAATCCCCAAATGGAACAGCTAAATATCACTTACATTTGGAGGATTGTCCCAAATTTACCTAATAACAATTTATATTACCAGTGTTGAAATATTAGAATGAATTACTTGTCCTGACTAGCCCTTTCTCTCTTTGTCCTTCAAGTTTTATTGCCTTGGCCCCTCCCCCTCTTCTGCCCAGAGTACAGACTTTTGGCCATTATCTGTAACAACATGAGTCAGTTGCACTTAAATTACTTTTGAGTGGCTGTTTCTACAATAGAGCTGAGTAAAGTATTAATGAGGATGGCAACTAGGATCTAGTGTGGCTCCCAGGGTAAAAATGTGTCACTTTTCTTTTTCTGGTTTCCCCATAGCCAAAATTCAGTGACTTTTCAAAGCCCTGATGAGAAGACCCATCTCTTTTGTTTATTAAGCCCTAGTGCTATTTAAGGCAACATGCAGCTCCCAGATCTTAAATGATTTAACAGAGAAAATACTAATCAGAGCCCATCTATTGCAAGGGACATATTAACCAGATTTGTACATCAGCAGAGTAGGCTAAATTTTCCTTTATGGCCTAATGTCTGAGCTGTATGACAAACTATGTTCTCTTGCATAGGCTCTAGACACTTAACTGCTGCTTGGGTTAGCACAAATACTGTAATTAGCATCTAATGTTATTAAAGTTGAAAGATGATTAGAAAGTGGACACATTTTCTTACTTCTCCATAGAATTAATCAACAGAAGATCTGGAGGTGCTATATGGTCATAACTTGTGTCAGGGTCCACAGTAAACAGATATTTTATACAAAGAAATCTGAGGAGACTAGAGCATTTGTTAACCAAAACCTTAGGGTTTTCCCATCCTTCTGTAAATGCGTATATTTATCATCACCAGTGTGCGATCATAGGCTTTTGTATTTTAATTAGCAATTACTGCAGAATATCTCACAGCTGACCCAATTCATAATTAGAATAATCATGGGAGTAGATTTTGCAAGCTGGCTTCCAAGGAACTTAGGTGGAATTTTAAAGCAATGATGTTTTGCTTTCGACCCTTGGACTCTACCTCTCCATTTCTTAATTTCTAGTAACATTCCCCTCTTTTTTGACATTTCATGGCTATTTAGGGGTTTGTGCAGACAGAGTCTGCAGTAACCCTCTTGTACTCATCATATACTTAAACCTTAGCATGAATCAGTGGGGGAGGAGGGAAATCAATGTTTTTCATGAAAATCAATGTGCTACTTCTTCCAAGGGGTTATTTCCATTTAAGCTGGATCTTTAATGGTGAAATAAATGATTCTGTGGCCAGTTAAAGAAATTCATGTACAAGGAAGGCAAGAGGATTTGGGTTTATGTGGGCTCCTTCCCTGATCTAGGAAATCCTACCTTAATTTCAGAGTTGGGTCTGCCCTGTTTAGCTTGTATATATCCCATCAAATGTTTTATTCTTTTGTTCATTTAACATCTTCATTGTTGAAAATTCTCATTTAATTCATACCAGCCAAATAGGTCAATCATTCATCTCTCTGATATTTTCCTAGGTTAATTTCAATTCCTTCAGTCCTTTGGAAGCCACTAGATGGAAGTGTCATTTTATGAAAATTTAATATCAACTTGACCCTGGAGTATGGGCAGCCAGGCAGAATTATCATCAGGTGTAAATTCCCATTTGGGCTTCAGGTGCACATGATCTTTTGTACTCTTGTCACATGTATTAATTATTTTGTTGCCCACCCTTGAACAGAGGTTCTGAGAAAAATGAGTCTTAAAAATTTGAGGCTATTTATAAGGAAAAAAAATTCCATATCTACTTTGGAGAAATAAATGAGGTTAAATAGGGGTGTGTGTGTGTGTGTGTGTGTGTGTGTGTGTGTGTGTTTCTGGCATTAAAGGAGCATCCCTTCATCTTCACTGGGTTCATCTAAAAGGTTTAAGCCCTTTTTATTCCCTGTTTCAGTCCAAGAAGGAGCAAAGAAATGTGAAAAAACTATAGATAATATTTCACAAGGACCCTTATGATAGGGATAGGGCCATCAGTGAGTTGGCTGTATGCTCTCCACTAAGATCCTATATTATGTGAAACATACTAGTTTTTGGCATCTGGTCTCATATCCAAGAGACTAAATAAATAATACACAGGGTTTTTTTTTTAACTGTTTATTAACTTATTTTTGAGAGGGAGAGAGAGAAAGAGAGAGAGCACAGCAGGGGAATGGCAGAGAGACAGGAGACACAAAATCAGAAGCAGGCTCCAGGCTCTGGGCTGTTGGTGTACAGCCCGATGAGGGACTCTAATCTACAAACCGTGAGATCATGACTGAGCCGAAGTTGGACGCTTCACTGACTGAGCCACCCAGGCACCCAATAATACAGTTTTAAGAAGAGGGTATGGGAAATGCAAATGATAAAGTAGTACTTACTGCTACCTGGAGTCCTCATCATTTAGACACTTAATTTTCTTTAAAAGAGCATAGGTACACAGCAGTGTTTTTCTTACATTCCCTGTAGTGTTTAGCACTTATAAGTATTTAATAAGTTTTTATCATAATTAATATCCCAAATGGATTGGGATTTTTTCTAGGGGTTGGCAGTACTAGAGGCTTAGGAATCTTGGGAAAGAATATGGGTTTTTTTTATGACATATGTTTGTCTGTGTCTGAGGGCATCCTGATTTACTTACTCATTGTGCCCCTTGCCTCAGTCCCAGTTCTGTATGACAAGTAGTTGTTTTGCGATGAGAGTCAGCCTAGAGTTTATGATGTTGGACACACGGAGTGGGAAGAGAATGGGCTTCAGAGGTAGACAGACCTAGATGTGAATTATAGTTCTACCACAGTCTGGAAAGTGGGGACAATTGCACTTCTCTTTCAGGGTTAACATGAGAATAGAACTGACACGGATAAAGGAGCAGACACGGCAGAGGCTCCTGCTGGTAGTTATTATCAATGCTCCTCAGAGAAAGATCTTGAATCCTTGTGGCTATCATAATAAGTAGACTGGCCTCCTCTGTGTGGTAGCTGTGGTTTGCATGTGAGCTAACATCCATTGCAGCGCACCAAGTCTCAATGGTTACTGAGTTGAGCTCGGCACATTCATAATGAGCATCTCTGAATCCCGCGAGAAATGAGGAGGATGTCTTTCCCCAGAGGAGCTTGCAGAGAACCAGGGTACACAGGGCTAACTACTTGCAAAGCTCTGTGTAACAGGCACATGGTCAGGTGTTGAGAAGAGAGAGTAGTCATTACCCCTGTCGGAGAGGGTAAAGCCAGGATGGATTTTATCAAAGAGTTGGTAGTTGAGAGGAATCATGAAGAATGGATGACATTTTGACAGGCAGAGGTAGGTCGGAGAAGTGGAATCAAGGCATTAAAAAAAGGCAACAAATAAACATTTTTCTTTTTTTATGGAGCAATAACATAATCAGAAGAGCTTTTGAAGGCACAATATCAACCTTCTTGTGACGGGTGAGGCAGAGATGACATAAGTAGCAGTGCTTTTGCTGGTGTCAGTACTGTGCCCAAGTTTAGCATCTTTATTGAAAACACAGATGAATGCTCATCAAATTTATGGATAACACAGAATTGTAGTGGGATGGGTTAGTCCACACAGGAGGTGGGCAGAAGAAGGGGCTAGGGGACAGGATTGGGCTTTCAGAATGGCGTTCAGTAGAGATCAGAGATTTAGAAGTTTAATTTCGCCATTAAAGTAAACAAGTCAAGCCCAGCTGGATAGGAAAATATATAAAAATTCACAGAGACTTGACCTGGAAATTTTCACACCTCCTGTTACAAAGGTATAGTTCAGACAGTGAGGACCTTGGCACTATTCTAAGATGTAGGGTTCCAGAACAAATGGGAAGAGTTTCACAAGTTAAAATGAAAATAGGTACCATTTTTTGAGTGTACACTATTTTGTACACCATTTTATCATGACAGATAATGGTTAACATTTATTGAATATTTGCTTGGTGGCCTAAAGATAGGTACTATCTTACACCCCGATAGCCTTGCTTGGCTCTTTATCCCCATTTTACAAATCATAAAGCTGGAGCTCTGGACTTGCTCAAGGGCCTAAGTGAAAAAGCCACGATGCCTACCTGGCTGTCCCAAAGTCCATGCTTGCCTGTCTTTACCATGTTGTGTTTCACTAAAAAATACAAGTATGTGCAAATAAGTGTGGGGAAGCAGATCTTCAGAATGATATGTACAGTGTTACCATTTATATAAAAATTGAAAACATACAAAAAAACTAATAATTTTTAGTAATTCATAATAACGGTAATCGTGTCAAATGTACATGGAGATTCAGGATAATGGTTACTCTGGAAAGGGGAGAAGGAGGTAAACTGTATCTGTAATGTTTCTTTTCCTTAAAGAAAAAAAGAAAAATGTGAGGCAAATATGGAAGAATGTTAAGATTAGTTAAAGCTGGGTCATCGGTATTTATTATATTATTTTTTTCATGCTTTTCTCTGTCAAAAAACTAGGGGTGCCTGGGTGGCTCATTTGGTTAAGCATCCAACTTTGGCTCAGATCATGATTGTACAGTTTGTGGGTTTGAGCCCCGCACTGGGCTCTGTGCTGACAGTTCAGAGACTGGACCTGCTTCCGGGTCTGTCTCCCTCTCTCTCTGCCCCTACCTGACTTGCTCGCTCTCGCTCTCGCTCTCTCTCTCAAATAAATACACATTTAAAAGTTTTTTTTTTAATGTCAAAGAATTTAAAACAAAAGGAAAACCAGCCCTAAATTACCACATAGAAAACTTTGGTGGCAAACTCAACACTCAAAAAACAAATAATCCACTGAAGAAATGGGCAGAAGACATGAATAGACACTTTTCCAAAGAAGACATCCAGATGGCCAACAGACACATACAAAGATGCAAAACATCACTCATCATCAGAGAAATACAAATCAAAACCACACTGAGATACCACCTCACACCAGTCCAGAGTGGCTAAAAATTAACAACTCAGGAAACAACAGCTGCTGGCGAGGATGTAGAGAAATGAGAACCCTCTTGCACTGTTGGTGGGAATGCAAACTGGTGCAGCTGCTCTGGAAAACAGTGTGGAAGTTCCTCAAAAAATTAAAATAGAACTGCCCTATTTCCAGCAATAGCACTGCTAGGAATTTACCCAAAGGATACAGGATCCATAGGGGCACATGTACCCTAATGTTCACAGCAGCACTTTCAGCAAGAGCCAAATCATGGAAAGAACCTAAATGTCCATCAACTGATGAATGGATAAAGATGATGTGGTTTATATATTACAATGGAATACTACATGGCAATGAGAAAGAATGAAATCATGCCATTTGTAGCAATGTGGATAGAACTGAAAGGTATTACGCTAAGTGAAATAAGTCAGGCAGAGAAGGACAGATACCATATGTTTTCACTCATATGTGGAACTTGAGAAACTTAACAGAAGACCATGGGGGAAGGGAAGGGGAAAAAATAGTTATACACAGGGAGGGAGGCAAACCATAAACTGAGGGTTGACGGGGGGGGGAGGGGAAAGGGGAAAATGGGTGATGGGCATTGAGGAGAGCACTTGTTGGGATGAGCTCTGGGTGTTGTATGTAAGCAATGAACCATGGGAATCTACCCTCTAAACCAAGAGCACACTGTACACACTGTATGTTAACCAATTTGACAATAAATTGTATTTAAAATAAATTGTATTTAAAATAAATTGTATTGAAAAAGATCATTGGTGGCATTGGCATTAGAAGGAGGAAAGAGACAATATGTGCACCTCTGAAGTCCCTCTAGGGCAGCTAAAAAAACTTGATGGTTCTTGGATGACCAAGGTCCCAGCTAGTGCGACATCTTTATAGCTTTATAAATCTAAGGTACAGAATTATGAGGCAAAGAAAATTCTACCTATCCTGTTTCTCTCTTTTTTTAAACTCTTGAGTGAAAGCAGGATTTCAGACTTTCCGAATCTGTTTGTTTGTTAATTTAAAATTTATTTATTTATTTATTTATTTTGAGAGGGAGCGGGAGAGAGAGAGAGAGAGAGAGAGAGAGAGAGAATCCCAAGCAGACTCTGCACCATCAGCATAGAGCCCAATGCAGAGCTCAAATCCATGAGGTGTGAGATCATGACCAAAGCCTAAATCAAGAGACATTTAACTAACTGAGCCACCGAGGTGTGTCTGGAATCTGTTCACAGGACTGTCATGGGATGAGACCGGACAGGGTCTCTAACATGACACATGAGAGCACGTAAAGAGGGGCGCAGAACATGTACTCACAGTAGGTTATTCCATTTGGCCATTGAAGCTCCACTCAAATGCTAATTTTATTCAATTCTGTATCCTAAATATTTCTCGAATCTCCTCACTTCTCTCTAATCCCAGGGCCCTGGCCTCCATTCCAGCTACATTCATCTTTCACCTGAACTTGATACCCAGCCTCTTACCTGATCATTCTGTGTCCACACTAGCTCCCCTCCAAGCTTTTTGCTTCCAACTCAGATTACACCCTTTCCTTGCTCATTTCCGCCTTTCAGCGAGGGGCACTCCTTGAGTTGTCCCTGTCATCCTGCCTCCTCTTCTTCCTCACGATTCTCCATTCCATCCAGTGACTCACCTATACTGAGTTTTTTCTCCAGTAACTCGGAAGTTCCATGCTCTCTTGCCTCTTGCTTTCGTCTCACCTCACCTTTCTTTTTTCTTTTTCTGTTTTATTTTGAGAGAGAGAGAGAGAGAGGACACGGTGAGTAATGGGCAGAGAGAGAGACAGAGGCAGAGAGAGAGAGGGAGGGAGGAAGGAGGTGGAGAGAGAAGTAGTGCTCACCTGTATCAGGGATCGTACTCACCCGTTGAGGGGGCTTGAACTCACCTAATGTGGGGCTTGAACTCAGGAACTGTGAGATCATAACCTGAGCCGGTCACATGCTTACCTGACTGAGCCACCCAGGTGCCCTCACCTCACCTTTCTAATTTGACTCACTCTTCAAGCTTTATTCCACACCCTCTTTTTAAAATTGAGGTATAATTGACAGATAGCATTAGTTTCAGGTGTACGCATAATAATTTGATATTTGTATATACTGTGGATGCCCACCTAATAATAAGTCTCATTAACATCTGTCCTCACAGAAAATTATTTTTTCTTATGATGAGGACTTTTAAGATCTACTCTTCTAGCAACTTTCAGATGTGGAATATAGTATTATTAATTATAGTCACCATGCTGTACATCACATCCCCATGACTTAATTTATTTTATAACTGGAGGTTCAGTTTTATAACTGGAAGTTCATTTCACCTCCCCATCCCTTTCCCTGCTTCTGGCAACCACGAGTCTATTTATTCTCTGTATCTTTTTGTCTTTCTCTATCTGACTTATTTCACTTAGCATAATGCCCTCAGGGTACATTCATTTGTTACAAATGACAAGATTTCCTTCTTTTTTATGGCTGAATAGTATTCCACTGTGTGTATATACGTGTGTGTGTGTGTGGTTAGCAAGATTTTTTTTACCCATTCATCCCTTCATGGGACATGTAGGTTATTTCCGTATGTTAGCTATTGAAAAATAACCCTATAGTAAGGGGCACCTGGGTGGCTCAGTTGGTTAAGCATCTGACTCTTGGTTTCTGCTCAGGTTATGATCTCCCAGTTCGTGAGTTCAGGCCCTGCATCAGGCTCTGTGCTGACAGCACAGATTCACTCTCTCTCTCTCTGACACCTTGGGATCCGCTCTCCCTCTCTCTCTCTGTGCCTTCCTCACTCATTCTCTCCCCTTTTTCTCAAAATAAATATTTTAAGAAAAGAAAAAATAGCACTGTAATGAAAATATGGGTCCATATATCTTTCTTTTTGAAATAGTGTTTTCATTTTCTTCAGATAAAGCCCAAAAGTGGAATTACTGGATCATAAGGTAGTTCTGTTTGTTAATATTTTGAGGAACCACTGTGCTGCCTCCCATATTGGCTGCACCAATTTACATTCCCATAACAGTGCGCCGGGGTTCCCTTTTCTCCACATCCTGGCCAGCTCTTGCTGTTTCCTTCTCCTTTCTCCCTCCCTCCCCCTCCCTCTCCCCTTCCCTCTCCCTCTCCCCCTAGGTAATAGCAATTCTAACAGGTATAAGGTGATATCCCATTGAGGTTTTGGTTTTCATTTCCCTGATGATTGGGGATGTTGAGCATCTTCTCCTGTACCTGCTGGTCCAGGCTTCATTTTAAACTTCAGTTTTCCCAGGAGGCCTTCTCTGATCCCTACCCAGAGTTAAGTGTTGCTGTTTTCACCTCATCTCCGGCACTTCCGCAGGCTTCATCAGACACTGTGCTGCAAATTCTTATCTGAAGTCTGTGCTCTATGCTAGCCTTCCACTCCTAAAGAAAGCAGAGTTCATCATGGTCATTGTTCTATTCCCAGCCTAGCTGACAGGTAATAGGTACTCAGAAAATTTGGTTTGGTTGTTAGAATGAATGAATTTCGAGAGCCATCAAATGCTGCTCCTCCAGTTTCCTCGCTGTGCTCTTTGTTGGAGGACCTGACTGGCCCTCAGTTTCCCAGCCTTTGAAGTGAGACAGCGCCATCCAGCTCCAGCAGGTCGTAAGCGAACCAGTGTTTGTAAACTGCCTGGCACATAGTGGGTGCTGTGAAATCCTGTTTTTCCTCCACAAATGGATCGACCCGAAGACAGAGATTTCCCCCAAAATATAATCATGGTTTTTAAAAATAAAAACTAAAATAATACTTACTTATAGAGTAATGCACAACCTAACTTTTCTACTTGTAAATCAAGTAGAGCAAGTCTCTAAGAACCTATTATGAACTGCTTATCTCAGCAGAGTTTTTAATCTTTCTCCTACCTAGTGGCAGCCCCAGGCCATTTCCAGCCTTCTGACCAGCCACTCTGTTTATATTGCTCCTTAATTGCTGGTTGGAGATGGGAGCCTTCAAGACTGCATTACTGGTTTGTTTGTTCCCCATTCTGGGCCCTAACTGCCTGGCTGTGGCTCTTAAGTTCTCAGAGGAGCAGTCTTCCTAGCCCCGCAATGCTAAACCCAGTTCTAAACTGTTCACTCCCAACCCTGGCTCAGATCTCTGTGGCTACGAGTTTGAACTGCCTTGTAAAGAGGAGCCAGGTACCAACGCTCTCTCTCTGACCCCGTTTGGTCCTAATTTATTCTGTTGGAACTGTTCTATTTAACTCAGAGTTAATAAGACTAGGATTTCTAAAAAGCAAAACTTTTTTTGAATTGTAAATTAGTGCACACTGCTGTAGAAAATTTAGAAAGCAGTGATCAAAAGACAGACAAAAATGACATGTCAACTCATTTGTCACCTGCAAGCATTGTTAACATTTTGTATTTTTTCAGTCTTTGTCATTTTCTTCAAAAATAAAATTTAAAAACTTTCTAGATCAGTATATGTAAATAAGTTATACAGAAACAACAAATGTCAACCATTGTTTTATGACTCAGATAATTACTGTTAATATTTTTATTTCTGACTTTTTAAAAAAAATTTTTTTAATGTTTTATTTATTTCTAGGAGAGAGAGAGAGAGACAGCGTGAGCAGGGGAGGGTCAGAGAGAGAGGGAGACACAGAATCTGAAGCAGGCTCCAGGCTCTGAGCTGACAGTCAGCACAGAGCCCGACGCGGGGCTCTAACCCACGAACCGCGAGATCATGACCTAAGCGAAAGTCGGACGCTTAACCGACTAAGCCACCCAGGCGCCCCTTATTTCTGATTTTAAAATGTAGGTAGATATACATGGATAGGTTTTCAATGGTAAATTTTTGAAACATTACAGGTAAGATCAATGTACCTTTTGTTCCTATTCCATCTCTTCCCTTTTCCTCCCAGAATAACATTTAGTAATTCAGTGTGTACCTTCCTGGGAGGGGGTGTGTGGAGGGGTGGAGTTGTTATTGGCATCTAGTGGGTAAAGGCCACGGATGTGGCTAAACATCCTCCAAGGCAAAGGACAGGTGCTCCCTATCCAACAGAGAACTGTTCTGTCCTAAATGTCAGTAGTGCCACTGTTGAGAAACCCTCTTCCAGACTTCGTTCTATGAACACGTGCATGCTCACACATACATAATTTAGTTTTATGCTTTTTATTTTTTATTTAAAAAAGTTTTTAGTGTTTATTTTTGAGAGAGAAAGAAAGACAGAGTGAGAACAGGGGAGGGGCAGACAGAGGAAGATAGAATCTGAAGCAGGCTCCAGGCTCTGAGCTAGCTGTCAGCACAGAGCCTGATGCGGGGCTCAGACCCACGAACCATGAGATCGTGACCTGAGCCGATACTGGACGCTTAACCAACTGAGCCACCCAAGCGCCCTTAGATTTATGCTTTTTAAATGTGACACCATACTTTATTGTTATACCTCTTACTTTTTTCTCTTTATAGTATGCCTTTGATATCTCCAACTCGGTTCATATAGTTCTACCTTTCTTCTCTATGTGTAGTATTCCATAGTATGGGTTTGCCATAGTTTAATCTGTCTCTCATATGATCATTTAGACTGTTTGTGATTTTTTAAATTATCTTTATATCTGTTTCTTTGTGTGTATCTCTCGAGAGAATATATTTAGGTGGAGAATTTCTGGGTTGCAAGGTATTACTCTTGTTTCTGGGAACATGTAAAAAGAAATAGATTGTGATTTCATTACATATACAGTGTATTATCCCACTCTATTTACTTAACATTACATCATGACTTGGACAGAGACCGAACTATTGGTTTACCAAATCTATTTTCTCTTTTCTCTGGACCCATGACTAGGTTACATATACCACCCCCCTGAGCAGTTAGTAGTGGCCTGTGACCCAGTTCTAGATAATAGGATGTGAATATCTAAGTCTAGGTCTGGCCCATAAAAAACCCCAGGGGCACCTGGATGGCTCAGTCAGTTGGGCGGCCAACTTCGGCTCAGGTCATGATCTCGCGGTCCGTGGGTTCAAGCCTCACCTTGGGCTTTGTGCTGTCAGCTCAGAGCCTGGAGCCTGCTTCAGATTCTGTGTGTCTTCTCTCTCTGCCCCTCCACCACTCAAGCTCTGTCTCTCCCTGTCTCAGCAATAAAATAAACATTAAAAAATTAAAAGAAAAAAACCCAGCCATGATCATTCAGGCTCTCTTTCCAACTGCTTGGTAGACATTGACACTACAGGTAACTTTTAAAGTTACAGAGTGAAGATGGCAGAACTTCTGGAGGCCAGGGTTTCCGAAGGTCTGTGTGGGGCAGCCCACCTCCACCCCATTCTGTCTCTGCCAATCTGGCACCACCTTGGACTGTGCAAGAAATAAACTCTTTTTGTGCTAAGCCGGTAAAAATTTGGTGTTCAGTACAGCAGCTGGCATTATTCTCATTGGTAGAATTTTGGTTTTGTTTTATTGCTTTGAAAACACCATTTGAAATAACTATATGGGGGAGCCTGGGTGGCTCAGTCGGTTAAGGGTCCGACTTCAGCTCAGTCACGATCTTGTGATTTGTGAGTTTGAGCCAGATGTTGGGTTCTGTGCTGACAGCTCAGAGCCTGGAACCTGCTTCAGATTCTGCCCCTCTCTCTCTCTCTCTCTCTCTCTGCCCCCCCCCACTCGCACTCTGTCTCTCAAAAACAAATAAACTTTAAAATTTTTAATAAAAAATAGAAATAACTGTATTGTGCCTCATAATACGGTTGTGCCATATTTTATGTAACCATTCTGTTATTATGGAGCATTTAACATGTTTATGATTTTTTCTTACAATGTTTTGACAATTTACCTGCAAAAATCTTCATCTAACTTTCTCATTATTTTGTTTGTGTACGACAGTCGTTCTCAAATGGGAAAGATTTGTTTACTGCCGCCCCCACCCCTAGGGGACAGTGTCTGGAGACATGTTTCGTTGTCACAACTTGGTGCAGGAGTGGAGAAGGGAGGGCTGGAGGAGAGATGACCCACGTACTGGCTTATAGTGGGTAGAGGTCAGGGATGCTTCTAAACACCCACGAGGCACAGGACAGTCCCCCACAGCAAAGAATTATCCAGCCCAAAATATCAAGAATTCTGGTCTTGAGACTGGAAGTAAAAATACTGACTGCATCAAAGGACATCTTTAGGACTTTTGATTTGTTCTGTCAAGTTGCTTTTCAGAAAGGCTTCCCCAGTTTGTCTTCCCATCAGCAGCTCATAAGAGTACCTGCCTCACTCCATTCTCACTGATACAATGAGTCTTGTTTTAATAAATTATTCTTTACACTATGCTATTTGAAAGTTGAAATAGACTCTCATTTTCTTTTATGTTCCCTTGATTACTAATGAAAAAGAATTTTTCCATGTTTGGTTTCTTACATTCTGTTGGTGAATTGTATGTTTTCTTCATCCTTTATTTATGGCAGCTATTTTTTTCTTGCCATTTAATTTCCTTTGTGATGTTTGCCATGTTTTAGACATAATGAAATTAAATTTTTTTGTACAATCATACCTTTTGATTTTATTCTCTGGGCTTCTATTGTTTTTAGACTTAGAAAGTCCTTTTCCGTTCAGAGATTATGTAATCTCCTATATTTTCTTCAAAGTTTATGTTCTTCTTCTTTTTTTTTTTTTTACAAATAGCTTATTGTCATTTTTTTTACAAATAGTTTATTGTCATATGTTCTTCTTTTTAATGTTTAACCTTTTTTATCTGTCTTATTTATTTTGAAGAACTGTATATTTTTGCCAATTGTTCCATTTCCATTTTCTTGATAATCCTTTATTTCTCCATTGATCTTATAACCAGGATTTTTAAAGAAGCCTTTAGAATAATTTGAAAAGATAAACTTGCATTTAAATATGTTTCTTATGATTAAAAATTTAACACAAATATGAACCATGGCCTCGAAGCAGGAAATGATGTGGATGTTTAGAGAACAACAAATATGCCAGGAGGTCTGGGTTATACGGAGGGAGAGAATGGTAAAAAAAGAGGTTGGAATCACATTGTGAAAATCATTACTTGCCAAGCCTAGGGGTTGGATTAGTATGCATTGGGAAGTCATCAAAGGTTTTTAAGCAAAGGGATGGCATAATCAGCTATGCTTTAGGGAAATTAAGAGAGTAGTATGGAGGAGGTAGAGGCTGTAGGGCCCATTAGGAGTCTGTGAAAGCAAATGCACTTGAGAGACAAAGGCCCAGAGTAGGAAGGGTCTGAGGTAAGAACAGGGGTCTCAAAAAGCAGATGCCCAAAAGGAGCCAGGCAGTGCCACATCTAGCGGCGAGATGAATGAAGGATGCTTAGACGTGAGGGCTGGTGGAAGTGCGTATATGCACTGTCTGACCAGAACAGCAACTATTCGGTTAGATGGGTTTTCCCATGTGAGAGTGTGGGTTGGTGTTGTCCTATCTGGATTTTTATGTTGTTCATAGGGAAGTTGTAAACCTAGACTTTTATGTGAGGTTTCCTAATTAAAAAAGAAAAAAAAGCAACTGTGTGTGAACCAAATAAAACATGTTTGGTGGCCAGCATGTGCTTCATTAGACATACTTCAGAAGTGGATTCAGTAGGATTTGCCTATCATTGGATGTAGGGATGTAGGGAAGAAGATTTAGAGGAATCAAGACAACTTCAGAGCAGGTGATATGGGGCAGTGACACATGAGGCAGCACACTATAGCACAGCTCATTCTGGAGCTGAATGACTGGGCTCAAATCCCAGCACTGTGACTTACTAGTTGGGTGGCCTTGGGCAAGTCCCTCTCTTGCCTGTGAAATGAGGATGATAATAGTATTTATCTCATAGGATTGTTCTGAAGATTAAGTGTGTAAATATATGTAAAATGTTTAGGCTAGTGTCTGGCACAGAGTACGTTGATACTAGGTGATAATTTTTAATTTTATTTATTTTTGAGAGGGTGAGGGAGGAGCAGAGAGAAGAGAGAGAATCCCAAGCAGGCTCCCGTGTGTAAGCGCAGAGCCCAATGCTGGGCTCAAACCCACAAACCGGGAGATCATGACCTGAGCTGAAATCAAGAGTCCAACACTTAACTGACTGAGCCACCCGGGCACCCCTAGGCAAGAATTATTATGTTAAGTCATTATAAGAGTAAGCACTGCAGTGAAGAGAATAGGCTGTGGACACAGCTGGCTTGGGTTTGAATCTTTTAACACTCTTGAGCTATGTGGTCATGGATACATTACTTCACCTCTCTATGCTCCGTCTATATTATGGAGAATAACAGTGCTTTCCTAATTCTGTTGTCGATTAAAGGAGCCAATAGAGTGATCTACTAGTAACTAGATTTGTTGAGTTCTTTTCAACTCCTTAGGCTTGTTAATGAGAAAAGCAAACCTGAGTGCTCTACCCAGTTAATTAACTGTGATTATGATGACTTTATTTTCTTTAAAATTCCTCCCTTTGCCTTAGCTTCCTATCAGGAGTGCTCTGTGATTAAGGTTGCAGACTGAGGGCACCTGGGTGGCTCAGTCAGTTTTGTAGCTGACTCTTGGTTTCAGCTTAGGTCATGACCTTGCAGTTCTTGGGATGGAGCCCTGCGTTGAGTTCTACACCGTCAATGCGGAACCTGCTTGGGTTTCTCTGTCTCTCTTCTTCTCCTTCCCCTGCTTGCATGCGTGTGTGCTCTCTCTCGTTCTCGCTCTCGCTCTCACTCTCAAAATAAATAAATAAACACTAAAAAGAAATGGTTCCAGATTGAGCTTGAAGTAACCTTCCAAGCTTTCCATTCCCTTAAGTTGGCCCCACCTCCATCCCTTCTGCTATGGCTCTGGTTCGGGCCCTGATGACTTCCTCCTGCCTTTGTCACTCAGTTCCTATCTCCCTTGTCTCCGGTCCTGTCCCTGCCACAGTTCTTCCTCCACACCGCCCGGTGATCTTTCTATATTGCAAACCTAGAATTAATCATTACTTTTGTTTTTCTTGTTGCTGTGGTTTTGCTTACGTGCCAGTAAGAATTTTTAACTGAACTATAAAACTCTTTTCTAGAGCCAAACATATCAAGTGGTCTATACCTTCTTTTTTCTAGAGAAATCCTTCTTGCAGGCTTTTGTGTCCTGCTCCAAGCTCAACTAGTCCTGTTGTCCTGTAGGGCCCTTCAGAGCTGTCGTTCTGAGACTTTGCTCCCTGTGACCCTGAGAATTTCTTTGCCTCTTTCCTGTCTTGTAGCCTGTTTCCTAAATTGCATCTTCTTTTTTGGTTTACACCCATATGTTGCTGAAGCACACTCTCATTAGTTCCTTGAGAAAAGATGCATGACAGGGAAAGTTTTTGAGATTTTAAATATCTGTAAATTCTTTAACCTGCTTTCAACTTTAATTTGTAGATTGGCTAGCAGTAGAATTCTAGATTAGAATGCTTTTCTCCCAAAGTTTTGACTGTATTTGATCCATTGTCTTTTTTTTAATGTCTATTTTTGAGAGAGAGGGAAAGTGGGGGGAGGGGCAAAGAGAGGGGGAGAGAAAGCATCTGAAGCAGACTTTGCACTGTCAGCACAAGCCTGACTCGGAGCTCGAACTCATGAACCGTGAGATCCTGACCTGAGCCTAAGTCAGAAGCTCAACCACTCAGCCGACTGAGCCACCCAGGCGCCCTGATCCATTGTCTTTTAGCTATCAGTTGCCTCTGAGAAGCCAAATGCTACTGATTTCTAGTTATTTGTGTATTGGCAGATCTTTGTCTCTGGAATATTTTAGGATCTTTTATTTCTATTGTCCTGAAATTTCATAGTGGGTCTTTTTTCTTCTTCTTCATTGTCTAAAACCTCATGTGCTTAATTTACGGGAAATTTTCTTTAAAAATTTTTATAGCTTATTCCTCTCCATTTTCTTTGTTCTGTATACCTAGAACTTTTTATTAGTCAGATGTGAGTTTACTTGTGTTGATCCTATGATTGTGGTGGTGTTCTCTCTTCTGTTTCTTTGTTTTTAAAAATCCTAGTTCCTAAAATCATATTCCTCTTCAATTTGCTCTACTTTGGCTATTTTCATTTAATATATTGAACACTTCTCTCTTGTCCTCTGAAAATTCTTGGCATTCAAAGGTTCATGGCTACAGTCTGTTATTTGTTTTTGTTTTTTTGTGTGTTTTTTTTTAATTTTTTTTAATGTTTTATTTATTTCTAGGAGAGAGAGAAAGAGACAGCGTGAGCAGGGGAGGGCCAGAGAGAGAGGGAGTCACAGACTGAAACAGGCTCCAGGCTCTGAGCTGGCAGTCAGCACAGAGCCCGACGCGGGGCTCTAACCCACGAACCGCGAGATCATGACCTAAGCGAAAGTCGGACGCTTAACCGACTAAGCCACCCAGGCGCCCCAACAGTCTGTTATTTGATGTCCCTGAAGACTTTATAATTTTTTGGAAGATTTTCTCCCGTCCTTTCATTACATCTGTTCCCTCTTGAACTCTTTGTTTGTTTGGTCATTTTGGTCACTGTCTTTCAGTGACAGTGTCTCTCTTTGAGGAAGTATCCCTCAAATGTCTAGTACTCTTTGGCTGACTGCTCATATGAAGAATGAGGCACTAAAAACTCATAGGAGACTGTATGCTTAGGTGGGTCTTGTGCACAGAAATATTTCAAAACAGGTTGAAAATACTGTGAGGGTTTTTGTTTTGTTTCTCGTTTCATTTGTTTTTTAATTTGGGGAATCCCCTCATGTTTATATGGGCACATCTTTTCTTTGGACCAGTTTCCCCAGAATCTTCTAGTCTGCTGCCAGAATATATACATGTAGCCACCAACAAAGGAGAAACTGAGCAGAGGAGCGCCTGGGTGACTGCTGACTTCCGCTCAGGTCATGATCTCATGGCTCCTGAGTCCAAGCCCTGCTTTGGGCTCTCTGCTGGTAGCACAGAGCCTGCTTCGGATCTTCTACCCCTCCTCTCTTTGCCCCTCCTCTTCTCATTCTGTCTCTCTCTCAAAAATAAATAAACCAACAAAAAAAATCTTAAAAAAAAGAAACTGAGCAGAGCAAAGGGGCTTGTGATGTGGAGAGGGGCGCATATGGATTTTCACTCCCTGTGGTTTAGTGTAGCATTTCATTTCTATCTTCACCTCTAAATGTCTGCAGAAAGCAGGCTTCCATCTTCTGCCAGGTTGGAGCAGGTCTAGGTTCTAGTATCCCATCCTCTTTTGCAGCTCCGAATCCCTTCGGTGAACTTGAGGAGCCTCCGCACCTCAGTCCCTCTCATTCCCAGCCTTCTGCAGCTGCACTTGGACCCCTCCTTGCAGGCAGTTTGGTTTCTGTTCTTCCTGTCCTCCTAAATCAGTTACCATCATTCCATCTGCTTTCCATCTTCCAGAATTTTGCGGCTCTCTCTCCTCTGCTGTCATCTTTCTCAATCTCTTTATTTTTATGGGCTCACAGCTTTAAAAAAAATTATTTCACTGTTGTTTTACTGGTGTCCCTGACCAGAGTTGAGAAACTTGGAGGTTTCCATTTGTCCAAGTCACCTAGAGGTCTATTGCCCTGACTTTTTGCCTGTCTCCTAAGCTGGGAGTGACTCTACCGCAGATGCCTGCTCTCATTTTTCTCTCACTCCCCAGGGCCTAGGACATAGTGAGCACTCAAAAGTTTGTTGAATGAATGACTGAGTCAATAAATGGTAGCTATTCTTTGGTAGTTTGGCAAGCATTTGTTTTCTTGATGTTTCTGGGAGCAGAGTGCCCGCAACGCCAATCTGGATTCTGCCATTGTGGCGCGGCCCAGCTCCTTTGAATGCAGCTGTTATTCACAGTATGCTTGACTTACTTAGAATTCCCAGTGGGCATTGTTATGCAGAGGATTTTATTAAGTATCCAATGATGAATATATCTCCTCGCTTCTTATTACCAGCCCCCTGAAGCACATCCTTGATGCCCCCAGCTGACTTAATCACCACACAGCTCTCAAGTGCCCGCCGCACATTTAATGCCCTGCTCTGGTTTTGCCTCTGATAGCACCCAGGAGAAGTCTGAGGGCCACAGTTTATCTTGTTAGAGAGAAGGCGCAGGAGGAAGCATCCCAGGGGGGAATATAGCTCGCAAGTGAGCACATCTGGATTCTGCTGGATTCTGCTGGATTCTGCTGGAAAGACGCAGATCCCAGACTGGAGCCCAGAGTGAGGCTGTGGATAGTGGCCTCTGCCTGTTATCACTGGTTCAGCAAGTTTAATTTTGTTACACTAAAAATGAGGTTAAAAAAAAATCAAAGGTTCTGTCTTTTGGACAACGCCTTGAATGCAAAGCAAGCTTCTGTGTCTTTTAAATTAAATTCCAGGTGTCACATTTTCACATTAGTGAGACATTATTTGTGATAGATTAATATTTTAGTATTAGTATTTTTTTAAACTTCTTTCCATTTTTAAATTTTGCATTCCTTCTACATGTTCATGTTAATCCTTACCGTCACTTAATGCCTCCTTTTCGGCATTTCTACCTGTTTTTCTTAAGTTCCAGTTACATAAGCAAGTACCAAGGGTGTCACTACCAGTAGAGTAACCTTAGACCTTGGAAACAAAACTTTATTTATCCTCTGGTTTTCGCCTTATTTCTTCCCTCTGTCTTCCTCTTCTGAACCATAAAAGTAAAATAAACTTTCCTAGTAATCAGATATGATACAACACGTGTGTATTCTGGGGAAAATGTGCTGCTACTTTCTTGGGGAGAAGCCAGAGCAGGGAGAGTCTGTCTCCCCACCCCCATGTGGAAGGGGCGTCTCTCCAGGTGTCATCACTCACTGCTCTACCTTCTGCCTCTCGCTGCTTCCTCTCTGTAGCAGTGACCCAATCATTACCTCCCCTCTGAGCATTCACTAGGAGCCAGGTAAACCAATCCACTCCTAATCCCAGGGTTTTTCATAGAGAGAGGCTTCTGAGGTTTCCATAAAATAATACACTTTCCACTCATCTCTCTTTAATACCATAAGATTTTGAATAGAACCTTCTGGAGATGGATGCTGCCATTCTAGGAGCTAGGCTAATTCTTCCTTCCTGTTCTGCTCCCAGCTTACATATATTACTAAGGGACATTTCAATGGTCCTGCCTGAACTCACAGCCCAGTACCACTGTGGAAAATCACCTCTGTCCCTACATAGAGTAAACTTAAACCTGAATCTGAACCTATCCTCTGAGTGTCTGTAATTATAGACATTTGGGAGCTGCTTTCTGGAATGTTTCAGGCACGCCAGACACATTAACCAGTCCTAGACTTGGCACACTCCCTAAACTTTTCACTTGATATATCAACATTTGTATGTAATCCTGAGGATAGTATTAATCAAATAAAATACATCTCTTTTTAGACTCACGGTAGGCTGGCAAACTTGAAGATGTCTACAGGTCATTTTTCTATCTAATGTAGGGGGACTAAAAAATTGTAAGGTGCTACTACAGTGTACTACAGTGTAGGAGAATTATTGCAGGTGTTTTCTCCCTCAGTCTTAATAAAATTCCGAATCTGTATCCAGTTTGTGATACAGTTTGACAATAGCCATTTTTTTATTAAATATGGCAAATTAGAAACACCTGCCTGCTAAGCTATTCTAAGCACCTGATTATAAACAGCAATAATAATGAGTCCTTTTCAGAGCTGGTGCCTTTTCCTTCTTCCTCATTTTTTTGTCTGAGATTTCTGGAGGAATTGCAGCCTGAAGGAAACACTCAGATTTGAAGTCAGGTAGGCCTAGGTTGAAACCCCGATCTTGCTGTTTATTAGTTACTTTACTTCAAACCAGTTGCTTAATATACTGTCTATTTCCTCATCTGCAAAATGAAGGTAAAAATTCCTACCTTATGGGACCTGGTAGGGTTTTGGGATAATGTAAATAAAGCACCTGATATATCATAATTCACTGACCCTAAGATGCACATTTTTTTCCACATTTTAGTATCTCTGAAATCAGGAGATATAAATTAAGATGATCTTAAATTCAATAAGTAAGCATGCTATCATCATTTAATTGCAACGTTGTTGTCCTTTTATTTATGGTGCATGTTATAAAGTGCTTCTTAAATTGATGGCTACTTAGAATTGACGAAATGTGGTGTGCGTGGCTCTCAGTGAATAGTAGTCATACTTATGATATACTTTTTCCTAAGAAAGACTTTAATGACACCCAGAAAGAATCTGAATTTTACTAATTTTCCTAGACTTTAATCTGGAGTACCATTAATAATTATTCTTAGGAAAAATAGTAATATAACAAAAGATAACAGTTTAGTCCCTTTATGTCACAGGCAAAGGTAAAAGGGAGATTTCCCGTGACTTAGCAAGAATATGACTGATTGAGGGATGCCTGGGTGGCTCTGTTGGTTGATCGTCTGACTTCAGACTTAGGTCATGATCTCATAGTTCGTGAGTTCGAGCCCCACGTCGGGCTCACTGCTGTCAGCCTGTCAGCACAGATCCCACTTCGGATCCTCTGTCCCTCTCTCTCTACTCCTCCCCCACTTGCACTCTCTCAAAAATAAATAAATAAATATTTTTTTAAAAAAGAATATGACTGATTGGTTGAGGAGTAGCAGGTAGAAGAAGAGCAAGGACAAATATGGGGATTCATAAGTTCTACATAGACAAACACCAAGGTGGCACCTGAGTAGGAAAGTTTTAGTGAACCAGCATTTTGCTTACAGAGAGCTAGAGGTGGAGAGGTGCTGGTACCACATCCTTATTCTGGCATTCTTACCTTGGAGGATAGAATTTTCTTCCTTCACATCCTTGTGCAGACTGCAAGTCCCATGACCATCAGTTTTGTTCTTCAAGTATTTGTTGAGTGCCAGGCAGTGTGCTAGAGGCTGAAGTTACAGAGATGAATAAGACAGCTCTTGACTTCCAGAAGTCCCCATCAAAAACTGTCTCATGCGGTGCTCCTTTCCCCTTCACCCCCATCCTATGTCTTTTCTTTTGCTTTAAATAGAAAATACACGAATCATCTCTTTTTGCTTTAGAACATTATTTCCTTGGAAACTTTTATATTTTCTGGTGTTCACTTTCATCCAAAACAAGCATAACACTGAAAACAAATATAAAAACTAACATGATGAAAAATTTGATCATACTTATAATTAGAGATTTTATCTATGAGTGTAGCCTATGTTTAATGTCAATTTGGATATTTTTATAGTAAGCTAATATTTAAAAAATAAGCTAGGATCTTAATTAAAATTTTGGTTTTCTTCAGTGACTGGGTTATGTTCCTTTTTTAGGTCTTGGTGTAATGTCTCCTTTCTTTGGGGATTCCCAAAAAGGAATGTTATGTGCTTGCATGCCCAAATAATTTTTGTGCCAAAGGAACAGTGACAAATGCAATACAAGGGAAATGACATTTTCAGTTTTTTTTAATTAATATAATGAGAGAGGCAAAGGAAGGCACTAATTTAGTGCATTTAAATTTTAAATAAATGTACAAAACAGATTAAATGAATATAAATATATGACTTTAAAATTACCTAATTTACTCAGTTTTATTGGTATTTAGCATCTGTAATAACAGCTAGCAGTAACTGAATTCTTGTTACATGCCAGGCACAATTCTAAGCTCTTTAAATGAAGGCTTGTAACAATCCCATGAGACAGATATCATTACCCCACTTTGTAGATAAGGAAATAAGGACAGAGAGAGGAACTTCCTTAAGGGAACATAGCCAGCAGACAGAGTATCCAAACCTAGATAGTTCTAATCACTGTATTACCTTGGCATTGCTAAGTCCATTATTATTCAGGAGACAGAACCTATAGCTGTTAGAAAGTTACTGAAGTTTAATTTAAGTTTGCCATTGAATTTGTCACTGAATAGCTGGCTAGGATTTTAGAGAGAAAAGCAGCATGTATTTAAAATGTATCACCAACCTCTTCTGTTAGCAATGCCACATAATTTTGAAGAATAATATTTATTATTTAAATTAAAACTGTCAGAAATTCATTCTAAGGGGATAGAATGAAACCATTGGCATTAGAGTAAAGATTATTAAATAAAAACTAGTGTAATAATAATTTCAGGAATCTAATAAAGCTGGTCTTGGGTGGTCACTGAATGTGAGGGCCATTAGACAGAGAAAAGTGGATGATAGATAATGCTGGACTTTTGACTGGTTGGAAGAAATAGTGATAGCATTCACTTCTTTTGTTTATCATGGAAGTCACAAGGGGGAAAGAGACAGGAAAGGCAATGAGGGTTTGAGGTTGAGGTGACTGTGCAATGCCTTGGTGGAATTTTGCAAAGCAGAGTGAAGAGGTCCCAGTGGGGGACCTGAACACCGAGGCTCTAGTCTTGTCCTTGCTAGTCGTTTAGTGGGTTGACCCTTGGCCAAGATACTTGACATGACTTGGCCTTAATTTCTACATCCAAAGACATTGGAGTTATATTGGTAAGTGGTTTTCAAAGTCTGCTCTAAGAATCCTTCAGGGTGCCATAGATTCTCTTAATGCTTGGGGAGAAGAGCAAACCCTAGTCCAAGTCAACCTAAACAAGTACACTTTATTCACACAAATCACACATATTTGTAATTTGGTTTAAGCAAAGTTTGAAAACTGGTAGATTCAGTGATCTCTTCCAGCTCTAAAATTTTCCATCTCTTGTTCTGAAATCTTGAGTTTGGAATCATCCAACAGTGATAGAAGTTGGATTTGCTGGAGTAAGCAAATGTACAGAGAGCTGAGATTGTGGGCCATTTATTCTTGAACAGTCAGAAGCCATGCATTTCAGGACCCCTGGGGCCTCCTTCCCATCCAATTTAAAATTTTCTTGCTTAAGTCATTATCTGCTGGCCCCTGGCCCCTGTAAGTAAGTTGTCCTTTCTTGGGCTTTCTCCCCTCTAAGAAATGTCTCTTCTGCCTCTTGTATATGCATTTACACACATATATGGTTTCTGTCTGTCTCTCTTTCCAAATTTCTCCATTATATCCTGTCCAGCCAAAGCCAAGATTTTATGAATCAGTGTAAGTACTGTCTTCAAAGCTAATTGAGTCCACTCCAACCCCTCACAGCTCAGTGTTTTATAACGTGACTCAATGTCACGTTGGCTCGCAAGTGTAGAACGGAATGGTTTCGATTGGACTAAGACAGCATTATGGCAGAATATGTCTCCTAACCCAGGTCAGATTATTGCATAAGAAACTTGAGTGAATTATGTCATTAAAAACTTATTTTGGGACAAAGCTATCTGCCTGTCACCCCCCAAATAAAACTGAAGATGTAGATGAAACTGAGAATGGGAAATGAGTTTCCAAAAATGTTTTTAACTATTTCAAGGAAGTGAGGGAGTTTATGCCAAGGTAAACTCAACCCCCTAAAAGGACTACCAAGATTCTAGGATTTTTACATGCTCGTCACTTCGTGGCCCAAAAACTGTGTAGAATGGAGGCCATTGTTTGGAAAAAGCATCCCAGGTGGATAGCGTGGGGCTGCAGTGGGAGGTGTTGGGATGTGAAGGAAGGAAAGGAATCCTTAAGTAACCTGGAGGAGATGTTAGGGAGTAGCATTTCTTTCCTCTGATGTTCAGCATCAACCTTACCGCTTGTGGACCTTCGTGAGAAGCAGCGCGTCTTCGTCCGTGGGCTGCAGCTTGGCAGTAACAGCACATAGTACAGATGCCTGTTGTATTGCATCAAGTTTACATGGAGCATCAAGTTTTTTAAAAAATGAAACCATTGTAAATTCTGGCAGTTTTTATGGTATAATTAAAATGTCTAACAGGATACCTCTGGGAAACTAAATGCAGTTTTACTATTTATAGAGCCAGCCGAGGTGGTGTTTCTTGCCAACTTTCATATCTTATGACCTATAAATTGCTCTTAATAGCTAATCTGTCATCTCAGCTTCTCATACAAGAAAGCTTGTTTCCTTATTAATCTGTTAATTTGCATCTGCAAAGGACATTTACAAATTCTTGGTTCGAAAACATTGCTGTATTAATGCTGGGCATTATAAATAATTTATCACCTGTGATAGCAACTCTTAGGTCTAGGTAATAGATCTTTCTGACACTGTGTTATTCTTCCAACCCTCATATAATTTTGATAAAAATAATTATTATGAAAGCTCCCCTGGCCCCACACTATTAGAAAAGGCTGACAGATTACTATGGAGAAGCTATAACGACCACTAACCACTCTCTAAGCTCATAGTCATAGATTCACACCATTTCCACTGTGGGATAGTACGTGGTGGAAAGAATTCAGATGCGCACAAATCACTCTTTCCTTTTCAGTAACAAGTGCACAACAGGCCTCCAACCCTAGCTTTAGGTATTGGGACAAACTAGATAGATTGAGTATAATAAAGCTGGCATGATTATTGAGCATGCACAACACAAAAATGATTTAAGAACACTAAAGACCATATAATTAAAACTTGCCATTTTGTGTGGTATTTAAGTCTCTTCCTCAGGCTGTGGCTGTGAGTTCACAGTTCTTAGACATCCCATTTCAGGAAGCTTTCTCCCTACCAAGAGCTTCAGTATTTAATTATCTTGTTTGTGTTTTGTTGATTTGTTGTATTCTCTATTTAAATCCAAGAAGGATTTGTGGGAACAGGACACAAAACATATATAGGAGGAAATCAGAATAATGAGCACATTGGATTATGTCATAAGGCTGAAGCCAGGACAGAGGCCACACATATTATGGGATTCTGTCTGGCCGTTAATGGGATTCTGTCTGGCCGTTAATGGGAGACTCTGCATCGAGCCATAAGCTTCCCGGTCATCCAAGCAAAAAGATAAATTTGACCACTTAGAATATTCCCAATTTTTGAGAAAGATAAAACCATAGCAGGTCCTTGATAGAAGCATTGAAATCTGAAAGAAATGTTTCTGTTGGTCTTTAAAAAGACAATGACACTGGGTGATATCATGGACAATGTCCTCAATCATACAGGTAATAATTTCTTTTGATTATTTTTGTCTAGTTCGTTTTGTGTGACTGTTGAGTAGGTCACTCTAAGTGTTCATGACTGTTAACCTTTTACACAGACTGACTTTCTCAGCTCAGTTGCTGATTAAGGGTAGATTTTCAAGCTAGAGTACACTTATCAAATACAGAGTGTGTATCATTTCAGACTGTAGGAAGTGCACAGACCCCATAGAACATAATTCAGTCTCCTGTTTCTGTAGTTTTCTTTTGGAGTGGCTATTGATTCCCTCTAAAGAGGCCTGCAATTTGGATAAGGTATTACCAAGTAGGCACTTGTCTCTGGGTTAAGACCCCTCCCCTGCTCACTCTCTGTCTCTCTCTCTCAAAAAATAAATACACATTAAAAAAAATTTTTTAAAGAAAGCTTTTAGGAAGATTAGCTAAGTTCTGATTTTAGTACCTAAATCTTCTCAGATTTAGTTTTTCTATAAAAATATCTAAAATTTCAGTATCCTTAGCCTATGGTAATTGGTAAATGCGTAAACTTTCATCATCCAGAAACCTGGTAATTCAAATAATTGAGTGACTAGATAGTGCTAACTATGATGACTAGAACATGAAAATTACTGATTTCTGCTAAGTGTTGTATAGATAAGGCCTAGGCCAGCTTATGCTACAGTAACAACAAATCCCCAAATCTCCGTGACTTAAAACAACGAAGATTTCTTTCTTGTGCCCACTGCATAGTCATTACGGGTCAGCCAAGGCTCTGTGCTGTATTGCCATGCTTGAAGTTCACTCCTGTTGAAGCAGTGTGTAGCAGAGGGAGAACGGAGTGAAGCGTCCACTGGTTCCTAGATCTTCACCTGGATGCGATTACAGTATTGGCCAAAGAAGGTCATGTAGCCACTCACGCCCGACCTCATGCAGGCAGGGATGTGAATCTTACCTGCTTGAGAGGAGAGGAGCCAGAGAACTTGTGAGCACCTCCAAAGACTGCATTAAATATCACTGGTGCTTAAAATAAATCTTTTTATATTCTAACTAGTCATTTCACTCAGGCATTGTGTTGTTGTGACTACTGGTCTCCCTTCTTTTTATCAGTTTCATGGAAATACATCAAAGTACAGATCTGATCATGTCAGCCCCCTGCTTAAACTAGCAGCCATTATTGCCCCACTGGGTGGATTGTAAATTCCTCAACGGCAGCTTGTTGGGAGCCTTTTTGAACTCATAAGTTGAGAATACTCCTTGTGAGGTTAAGGCAAGTCTGCATGGTCTCTTGCCGTCAGACGGCAACCGATATCCCCACCCCCACCCCCCACTCAGTTATTTCTACTTCAGCACTGACCCCCAAGGTACCTTGTTAATTGATATTGGAAGTAACTGTCCCCTTATTCTGGCCCTGGTATGATGATTGCACCCTGTGAAAGAAATTATTGTAGGAACCTCTCCCTTTGTGATTATGGGAACAGACCTGTCTCTGGCAGGTCCTGTTCTCCTCCATACTTCCCTTGTTCTACTACTTTTGTTTTTCTTTCCCAGGTAGCAGTGTCCTTTCTAGATGGACTGCATAATTTTGTCAGTAATCGTAGCTTCCTTTTCTTATAAGTATCGGTCTGATCTTTGGAGCCACGTTAATTGTCCTTTGTCTCTTTCCAGTCTTTTAAAAGTATATAATAAAAAAAAGGGGAGATGCTGGGAGCCATACTGGCCTCGCTGGATGACAGTCACAGCCAGGAAATGGCAGTGTTTGCACAGCTCCTGCCATGAGAAACGAAAATTGGTATCTCCTTCTGCTACTACGGGCTCATGTTGGAAATAAGCCTGCTGGTATTGACCAGGCCTCACAGTATTCCAAATCAGACCAATATTCCCCACAGAGATTCCTCATAAGGAAAAGCATATCCCTGCCTTTTCAAAAGAGACCTCAGATGAAAGCTCTGTGGATGATTGTCAAAAGGCTCTTCCAATGGGCACTGCAGATCCAAGACTTAGATAATAAAGGGGGCTAAGAACACAAGAGTTACAATTGAGTCTGGCCCTGAGACAAAGAGCCTAATTTAGAGTTAAGGACAGATATCACCCCCACCCAGTTGTTTCTGCTTGGAGCACCCCCCCCCAAGGCATTTGTGATCAGTATTTGGAGTGACTTATTCTCACCTTGAAAATGCTGTTTCCACCCTGTGAAGGAACCTAATGAGCCTATTGAGGAACTTTTTCTTTTGTGATTATGGGAGCAAACACTGTGTTTCCTGAAAGACCTGTTTTTCTTGATACTTCGCCTTAAACAAACAAGCTGTTGACCCCTGCCCACAAAGAAGTAACTTCACCCTTTTTATGCTAAAAACATTGTCTGCTTTGCTTAAGATACCTTCCTTCCCCATAGGATAAGCATCTAAATCACCTACCTCAATCGCTATTGATAAAGGTTATGCAGGAGTCTTCTACAAATCTATGTTCCAGGAAATTCTTACATACCAAAGAAGTTTGTCATCAGAAATCATTGTCTAAGGCAAATGCCACTTCTGTGCCATCCCCCCAACACTTAATTATAAAATAAAGTTGAGCCCCAGTCAGAGCAGAGATGCCTGCCCGGTGATCAGAAAGAATCTCGGGGCTCTCTAACTTCTCTCTCTTGCCGCCACCGTCCACCCTTCAGGGACCCCTGGACCTGCTGGAGCCGGCCTCCGACAGCAGCTCAACTGTATGTAGTCAAATGAGCATGAGAGGTAGGGTCTGATGTTTGTGGGGCTGAGCCCTGGCTTTGTGTGCTTTCAGGCATGTCCCTTTAACACTTTGAGTCAAGGGTTATCTCACCAATGTATGTAACAATGATAACACACACTTAAAAGAATTGTCATAATGATCAAATGAAGCAACATCCATGGAAAATGCTTCAGATTTTGCATATTGATGGACAGATAGAACTTCTCCACACCTACTCCCCTCTGGCCTCTGCCCCTACTCTGAGGTCTGAATGGCTTCTTGCTCTCTAATCATTGCACACGCTGTCAGACACCATGACTTTGTTCATACTGTTGCCATTTCCTAGAATTACCCACTCCTCAAATGAGCAAAACTCCAGCAATTTATTTATTTTTAAATTAATAGACTTCATTTTTTTTTTAATATTTTTTATTTATTTCTAGGAGAGAGAGAGAGAGAGACAGCGTGAGCAGGGGAGGGTCAGAGAGACAGGGAGTCACAGACTGAAACAGGCTCCAGGCTCTGAGCTGGCAGTCAGCACAGAGCCCGACGCGGGGCTCGAACCCACGAACCGCGAGATCATGACCTAAGTGAAAGTCGGACGCTTAACCGACTAAGCCACCCAGACGCCCCAATAGACTTCATTTTTTACAGCAGTTTTAGGTTTACAGAAAATTGAGCAGATAGTACAGAGACCTCACATGGTTGCTCTCCTCCACTCAATTTCCCCTCTTCCTGACATTTTGTGTTAGTATGATACAGTTGTTACAAACAACAAATCAATATTGGTACATTATTACTAGCTGAAGTTCAGAGTTTGCATTGTTTACATTAGGGTTCACTGTTGGTATTGTATAGCCTCTGGGTTTTGACAATGCATTGTGTCCTGTGTCCACCATTTAGGTATCATGCAGAGTAGGTTCACTGTCTTAAAAATCCCCTGTACTCCACTTATTTATCTTTTTTTGTTGTTGTTGTTTTTCTGTAGCTTTGCCTTTTACAGAATGTCAGTAGTTGGGATCATACAGTATGCAGCCTTTTCGGACTGGCTTCTTTCATTAAGCAATGTATATTTAAGGGTTCCAGTGTTATCTCTTTGTGGCTCCATCATTTCTTTTCAGCACAGAATAATACTCCATTGTAAGGGTTTATGCAGTTACGAATGGAGGACATCTTGATTGCTCCCAGTTTATAGTAATTATAAATTCATATGCAGGCTTTTGTGAGGACATAAGTTTTTATTTCATTAGGGTAAGTACATGGGAGCATGATTGCTGGATAATATGGTAAGAATGTGTTTAGTTTTGTAGGAGACTGCCCAACTGTCTTCCAAAGTGGCTGTCCCATTTTGCATTCTACGAGCAATGAAATGAGAGTTCCTGTTCCTCCACATCCTCGCCAGCATTTGGTATTGTCAGTTTTTTGGAGTTTAGTTGTTCTAATAGGTGTGTAGTGCTATCTCATTGTTTTAAATTTTAATTCTCTGGTGACGTATGATGTGAAGCATCTTTTCCTATACTTATTTACCATCTTGGTATCTTCTTTGGTGAGGGTGTCTATTCAGATCTTTTGGGTTGTTTGGGGTTTTTTTTAATTGTTAAACTTTTAAGGTTTTGTTTGTTTGTTTGTATAATTTGAATACAACCCTTTTTTTTTTTTTTAAATTTTTTTTTAGTGTTTTATTTATTTCTAGGAGAGAGAGAGAGAGAGACAGCGTGAGCAGGGAGGGTCAGAGAGAGAGGGAGTCACAGACTGAAACAGGCTCCAGGCTCTGAGCTGGCAGTCAGCACAGAGCCCGACGCGGGGCCCGAACCCACGAACCGCGAGATCATGACCTAAGCGAAAGTCGGACGCTTAACCGACTAAGCCACCCAGGCGCCCCTGAATACAACCCTTTTAGCAGATATGTGTGTTGCAAATGTTTTCTCACAGCCTGTGGCTGGTCTTTTCATTTCCTTGACAGTATCTTTTGCAGAGCCCAGTTTTTCCTTTTTTAAGCTTATTTATTTATTTTGAGAGATACACACCATGAGTAGGGGAGGACGCGGGGGCAGGGTGAAGAGAGAGAGAATCCCAAGCATGTTCCACACTGTCAGTGCAGAGCTCAATGCAGGTTTGACCTAACGTAACCACTAGATCGTGACCAGAGCAGAAACCGAGAGTCAGACGCTTAACCAACTGAGCCACCCAGGCTCCCCCATAGAACAGTTTTTAATTTAAAAAGAGGACAGTTTTTAATTTAAATAAAGTTCAGCTTATCAGTTTTTTTTCCCAATGGGTCATGCCTTTGGTCTTATATCTGAAAACTCAACTGCCAAACTGCAGGTCCCCTAGATTTTCTTTCATGTTCTCTTCTAGGAGTTTTATAGTTCTGCATTTTACATTTCATTCTACAATCCATTTCGAGTCAACTTGTGTGAATGATCTAAGGTCTGAGTCTAGTTGGACTTTTTTGCATGTGCATGTCCAGTTGCTTCAGCACCCTTTGTCGAAAAGACTATCCTTTATCCATTGAATTACCTTTGCTCCTTTGTCAAAAATTAACTATGTTTATGTAAGCCTAGACACATTTCATGAATGAACAAGCAAGTGAACAAATCAACCAACAGACCCTAAACACTCCAATGTCTGTGTCAGCTTTGACCACTTGAAGTAAAGTGCTTTTAGCAACATTAGGTGTGGATGTGCCAGTGATTCTAGAATCCCCCTGGGTAAAAGGCAAATTTTCTCATGCCTATATATGTAGAAGAATAATATGAGAAATGTGCTTTAGTATATGAAGATGATTACACATCTTACCATCAGTGGGGCAAGCTTCTTTCTGGTGTTATTTTTTTAGTTCTGGTGACATAATTTCATGTTCTATTTTCTGGTCATTTTTTAAAAATGTTTTATTATTTATTATTATTTATTATTTATTTTCAAGAGAGAGAGACAGAACGTGAGTGGGGGGGGGAGGGTGCAGAGAGAGAGGGAGACACAGAATCTGAAGCAAGTTCCAGGCTCCATGCTGTCAGTACAGAGCCTGACGTGGGGCTCGAACCCACAAACCATGAGATCATGACCTGAGCCGAAGTCGGACACTCAACTGACTGAGCCATCCAAGCACCCCTATTTTCTGGTCATTTTAAACCAAGTCTTTAATACTCAGCACAGCCCTGTTTTAAGAGTCCTATTTTACAGATGAGGAAACTGGAGCTCAGAGATGTCACATAACTTGTGCAGCATCACACAGTTTGTCATTGAACCTGCGTGTGCCTGATGAGAGTCTGTCCCTATTATTCTACATCACTCTCCCTCTTGAGTTGTAGTAGGTTAGCCTCGGACCTTTCAGGCAGGGAATACAGGCTGCATGTGGATTTAGACAGTAAAGGAGGAAAAACCACATTTCTGGTACTAGCTGGTGTCTTTTCCCTTTTCTCCTTTTTTTTTTTTTAAATGTTTGCTTATTTTGGAGAGATAAAAGAGAGAGCGCGCATAAGAGTGAGCAGGAGAGGGGCAGAGAGAGAGGGAGACAGAGGATCCAAAGAAGGCTCTGCACTGACAGCAGAGAGCCTGGTGCAGGGCTTGAACTCACCCTGAGATCATGACCTGAGCCCAAGTCAGTCACTTAACTGATTGAGCCACCCAGGTGTCCCTATATTTTTCCCTTTAAAAATCTCCCCACAAAATATAACCTATATGAAAAATAGACAGTATGAGGTGGGAAGGAATTGCGACATGTGAAGGAAAACAAGTATAGGCTTTAAAGTTATCTTTAATGGAAAATAAAGTAAAATAAAATAAGCTTTAATGGTCGTGTTATAATGTGGTTATAGTTTGGGTAGTTTAAACTTTCTCTATTTTGTGTCTCAAGCTAAAAGTTTAAAGGTGGTTTGAAAATGTATGAGCAGATTTCCTTCTTTAATCTCATGGAGCTGACTGGTCAGATGCTGTTCTTCTGCAAATATTCAGGTCACAGAGCAAAGGGTGATGACTCCTGTGTGCTCCGTCTACAGCTGGATATCATGCTTTGGCAAGAACATGAGTAATTTATATCCTGTAGAAAGAGAAAAGTATTGTCTTATCCCAACCAGATAGTTTGTTAGCATAACTGTTTGTGTGCATTTTAGTATTCAAATACAGATGTTCCACAATGTTTCCTCTGTGGGAAGCAGCCACTGGTATTTTAGCAAAAAAATCTCAAAGAGATTAATCTACAAAGGCAGCGCGAATCTCAGTGGCAAATGTAGCATCTGCTTGAGGTGGGGCCTGTGATTCCCCATAGAGGGTGGGTCTTCAGATTCTCATTAACAGCCCGAAACCATGTTTCAGATCTAAGCTTATTCTACAGGAACAGGAACAAAGACAAGTGATTAATTTGTAATTCACTTAGCTGATAAATATCATCCCGTGTTATTTGCCCAAGAGCTGTAAAACACTGGACTTTATTTCCTGTGGCAACTGATAGGAAAAGAGTTGTTTGGTCATAATGACTGATGTTTTCAGTTGCCGTTACTAGCTTCTGCTGGGTGACCAAGCTTCGCCCAGCCGGCTCACAGTCATAAACCATCCATTCACACCTTAGTGATGCACTCACGGAAAACTTTATGGTTTCTGCAGGACACTCACACTCACTGCTTCCTCTGATCCCATCCTTGCCTTGGGAAGTATGTGCACTGTCCTTATCAATACAATTTACATATAAAAGGAAACATGGGTGAAGAAGGGAAGTGACTTCTCAGGGTTACACAGCCAGGGCTTCTGACTTTAAATCCTGTTCCATCCTCATATTGCATCAAGACTGCCTCTCACATTTCAGAGGCTATGATGTGTGCTCCATAAATTATATTATCCTTTCTAGAGGTGCTGGCTTCCGGGACATCTGCCAGGAAGAGCCGCAGCATGACAGCACTGCCTGGTAACTGGAGGGTGCCCGGCAAGAGCGATACAGCCATCCTTCCCTCGCTTTCCCACACCCCAGAGGGGAAATGCCCCGATACTCCCTTTCCTTATGTTCAGAGAACTTCAGCCATTGAGCTCCTGTGTCTCCATGGCATTTAGAGAAATGAAAAACCAAAGCAGGAGATCCCGGGGCTGTCATTTGCCATAAGCTGGAAGTTCCTAAGAACAGAGACGCCTGGGGTGTTGTGCCTGCCCCAGGCCTTATAAAATCCATCCCCTGCAGTGTTCGAGGGCTCATTGCCTCCAACCACATCTACGATTTGGAATTATCTAGTGAATAATTTATGGTTTTTACATTTGATGGAGGCTTGTGGCTGAGTTTGAAAACTCTTAATTCCTGGTGCACTGCTGGGATCTAGAAATGTCTGGAAAACTGAGGCTAAGAGAAGTTGAGTTCCTAAAGGTCCCAGAGCTAGTAAAGGGCAGTACAGTTTTGAATCAAATGTGTCTGGGTTTTTTTTTTTTTTAAGTTTATTTATTTTGAGAGAGAGAGAGTGCAAGAGAGGGTGGGCCAGAGACAGAAGGAGAGAGAGAATCCCAAGCAGGCTCCACATTGCCAGTGCAGAGCCCGTCACAAGGCTTGATCCCATGAACCATGAGATCATGACCTCAGCCGAAACCAAAAGTTGGGTGCTTCAGCAGCAAAGGCACCCAGACACCCCCAAGTGTGTCTGATTCTAAGTTATACTAGCTCCTTAGTGAAGACTCTGTGTGCGGCAAAGATTTCCAGGTGGGAGGGTTAGTGGACTGTGTCCTGCTCCTTAACCAGGCTTGGGTGGAGAACCCCAGGGAGTGAGGTGGGAGGGCCAGTGACAGAAGAAGAGCAAGGAGGCTCTGAGGCCCTGGGCCTGCAGCAAAGGAGGAAAAGGAGCTCGTTGGGTGGGGCGAAGGGAGTTGCAGGCAGCAGAAAGTCCTGTGTGCTGTGTGCTGATGTGCAGTTCTAACCTCTGGCCCCAAAGAGCTTCCTTTTTTTTTTTTTTAATAGTTTATTGTCAAATTAGTTTCCACATAACACTCAGTGCTCATCCCCACAAGTGTCCTCCTCCATGCCCAGCCCCACCTCCCCCCACATCCATCAGTCCTCAGTTTTTGTCAGCATTCAAGAGTCTCTCATGGTTTGCTTCTCTCCCTTTCCCCCACCATTTCTGCCCTTCTTCTCCCCCTTGTTCCTCCGTCAAGTTCCTCCTAATCCTCCTATACGTGCAAACATATGATATTTGTCCTTCTCTGCCTGACTTATTTCGCTCAGCATAACACCCTCAAGGTCCATCCATGTTGCTACACATGGCCAGATTTCATTGTTTCTCATTGCCATGTAGTATTCCATGGTATAGATAAACCACATCTTCTTGATCCATTCATCTGGTGATGGACACTTAGGCTCCCAAAGAGCTTCCTGAAGTGGGAACCTGAGACCAGGACAGGTCCAAGTAGGGTGCTCTTTGGTGGCATCATTGCTGCTTCTGCTAGAATCACACTACTGTGGAATTGTGACTTTTTCTGGAATCATGTTTGCTCTGCTCTACTCAGAAAAAAGCCAAAAAAAGTGAATCTCCAAGTATTTATTTCCCCTCTGTTTTTCTATATCTCTTTGTTGAAACATCTGTGAAATGATAAAAGCAACTTAAAATGATATGGAACCCTTTGCAAATACACAATTTGCAAACATCATAAAGATGGTCAGTGTTTCAGTTATTTTGATCAAGAACTGCTATTTCAAAGCCAAAGAAATAGAGTAGCAAATCACTCACTTCTATAAAATATTAATAAAAGTGTTCTGAAGTGCACGAACACATCTCATAAAGAAATACCCTTGCTCCAGGTGGGACAGCCTTGCCTCATTGTTATTCTCCAGGCTTGAGGCCCTAGTGGAAATCATTTGCCTACCTGTGACCAAGCACACCCTTTGTTCTGCCGGGATCACATCTTCCTGTCCGGGATGAGGGCTTATCACGAAGAAAGGAGGACACATGGCTTTAGCTGTAGGCACAGTAAGAAGGAAGGGAAGGCTAGGCAAGTCTCCAACTGGTAGAATCAAAAAGGTGGGTGGGTGATGGGTTAAATAAGGAGGGCGGGATTAAGGAGGGCACTTGTGATGAGCATACAACTGGGTGTTATATGGAAGTGTCAAGTCACTAACTTCTACACCCAAAACTAATAGTACACTTTATGTTTATTAACTGGAATTTAACTAAAAAATTGTTAACAAGTTAAAAAAATAAAACAAAAAACAAAAGGTTAAAAAAAAAAAGCCCAGTATAACTTCTCTTTTATGTGTCTGCAAAGGAGTTAGACACAGAAGACTAGAATCCAAGACTATATGCACTTGGGGAAGATTCCAGAACCCGTGTAACTCTTTTGTTGTTTTTGTTGCCCCTATTGGGTTCACTCTTCCACACACAGGCCTTTTCTGAAAACCTTTAAGACAAAAAGGGCTCATGTACTTACTTTTCGTCACATGAGAACCACAGGCGAGGCCAGCATTGTGAGGGAACGAGGAAGAGAGCATCTTTGTGTACAGAGGCCGGAGTCAGGAGAGCCTCCAGGCATGAGAAGCAAAACTGGAGGAGCCAGTGTGGGCCTGAAAAATGGTAGTGAGGCCCAGGGGGACACCCCCCTCCCCACCACCAATTAAAGGCATAGGTTGGAACCACCCATTGTTTTTCTCTGGGGTTTGGCCAAATCTAAGCCCTCCATGGTAATCAGAACTGATGAGTCACATTGAGGGAGCAAAGATGAGAGAACAGGACCCTCCAGTGGGTCCTGTCACAAAATGATCAATCATCATCCTAAACACCTCCCTGACCACCAATCTATCGATTTGCTTTGGGAGAAAACACTAGAGAAATGCCCAGGAGCGCCAAGACCCAAGCATGGATTTTTCATGAGTTTCCTGTGCTATGTTACATGTCGTAATTAATTGTGGTTTTCCTCAACATTTTCTTATGGTACAGAGGTTAATGGCTATTAACAGAGCTATAGCAGAATACTAGAAATGTCAATAAGTCTTTAAAAATGAAGGTTATGCATAACGCAGCCTGTTTCTATGAGATTAGGTGTTAAAAGCTACAGATTAGGGGCTCCTGGGTGGCTCAGTTGGTTGAGCATCCGACTTCAGCTCAGGTCACGATCTCACGGTTTGTGAGTTTGTACTGACAAACAGCTCAGAGCCTGGAGCCTGCTTCAGATTCTTTATCTCTCTCTCTCCGCCCCTCCCCTGCTCATGCTCTGCCTCTCTCTGTCTCTCAAAAAAAAAAAAAAAAAAGTTAAAAAACAAATTTAAAAAAAAGTTACTGATTAAATTATAGTTGTTTTTTTATTAGGAACTTGCTGTTTGGATGAGCTCTTTTTCATTTCTGCACAGGTGTGCAGCCCACTGATAAAAACACCATTAGGAGTTGAGTTGGATGGTCACAGACAAACCCTGAACATTTGATCTGCTAAAACAAGCCAGAGCCACTTTCTGATGTGCCTTTCATTTCTCTGCCTTATCCTTTCTCCCTCCAGGCAGCTTCCTCAGCCCTGAGCAGCCTGGGCCACGTGTACACAGCCATTGGTGACTACCCCAATGCACTGGCCAGTCACAAGCAGTGTGTTCTTCTTGCCAAGCAATCCAAAGATGAGCTTTCGGAGGCCCGAGAACTCGGCAACATGGGAGCCGTGTATATTGCCATGGGTGACTTCGAGAATGCTGTGCAGTGCCACGAGCAGCATCTGAAGATAGCCAAGGACCTGGGGAACAAGCGAGAGGAGGCCCGGGCCTACAGCAACCTGGGCAGCGCCTATCACTACAGGAGGAACTTTGACAAGGCCATGTCTTACCACAACTACGTGCTGGAGCTGGCACAGGAGCTGGCGGAGAAGGCCATCGAGATGCGGGCCTATGCTGGCCTGGGCCATGCCGCCAGGTGCATGCAGGATTTGGAGAGAGCTAAACAGTACCACGAGCAGCAGCTGGGCATTGCTGAGGATCTCAAGGACCGCGCTGCAGAGGGGCGAGCGTCCTCCAATCTGGGTAAGGACAGGATTGCTTGCAGGACTTCAGGGTCAGTGCCATGGGGCTGGAAATAGCTGAGGTAGCTCACTGTCCCTTACAGGAATCTGTATGTTTATATGCAAAGGACTCTCCGCATTGTGTGTGCTGTGTATTTCCTTTAGACATATTTCCTTGGAGTCTGCCTGCTCTAAGTCACACAATCCTTCTTGCCACCGCAGTGCTGCAAGGATTAGAATGCTGAATACTGGAAAAGCAAAACACCCCAACCTTGTAATCTGTTTAGAGAGAAGAGCAACCAGATTTATCTAATTAGAGAGAAAGGGAATGAAATCAGGATGTAAAAGCCATGTTTGGTGTAAATGAAAGAGAAGCTGCTAGAAAGTCATCAATGGAAGGGAATTTGGAAGAATTTTGTTTAAAGGGATTTCTTTACTTGATGACTTTAATTTTTAATTTAAAAATGCCACAGGAAACGTATTTTTTCCTCAAAAGTAGGTGTATTCAGAAATGCCATTGCTAGTTTTAGTATAAATGCAAAACTATTTTTGAAAGATCTATTTAAATAAGTTAGATTTGCAGTCGCTGTTTGATAATACTTGGTTATAATTAAGACATAAATTTGGTGGAATTTATATGTCCTGGTGAGAAACAATAAGTATTGGTAACTGGCTGCTTTTAGAAGATACTGTTATCTTGTTTCTACTCAAACAGATGTCAGTACACAATGAGTGGAACAGATGTGTTTGCAAGGATGAGCTGAACTCATTCCTGAGTCCCATTTCTCGTTCTGTGTCCGCATGGACTCAGCGGGGAGAGGACAGGGAGCGGACCTTATTGCTGTTAGTGTATGCTTATCAGGTGTAGAAGCAGCAGAATGTAAGACTCGGCCCCCTTTTCTTAGGACCCACAAAACCAAGGTGCCCCCTTGTCTATTTATATAATTTTAGTACTCCTCCTTCGCCTCTACCTCAGCTTATTGCAACCATATGTCTCATGAATATAGTTGTTAGAAAATGTCTGGCAGATTCCCCAGAGATTGCTCTGGAGATCGAGATCCGAATGAGAATCTAGAGAGTCTGATGAGAACTGTAGAAATAAGCTCTTGGCATTATATATTCATTCAATAGATTACACGTATTTGTTGAATCATTATGTGCTGAATCCTGGAATAGTTGCCCTAAGGGATAGAGATATTAAATAACAAACTTCGCCTTCAAAGAGTGTACAATTTAGTTGGGAAAATAAATAGGACAAATACATAGGACAACAGTGGCTTCTCTACAAGGCAGTATTAGTGATGTGGCCTTGCCATGAAATTCCAAGAAGGAAGACCCACGAGGGCTGGGAATAGCCTGGGAGCTTCTTGGAGGAGATTAGACCCATTTAGACCTTGAAGAATAGGTGAGATTTGGCCAGGAACGAGACGGCACTGATGGAGAGGGATATGTGAAAGAATGGATCGGCATATCTGAAGGACGGTGGCAGAATGCCCTTCAGGAATGCTCTGGAGGATGGCAGATTAGTATGAAAACTGGGCAAGAGATAGGCCGGCAGAAACTCCTGAAGGTTTTGAAATGTAGGAATTGAAGGAAGGCAAGTCACTGGCACATAGATTGGATAGATTGGAGGGCTCAGGACCCGGAGTTCAGAAGGCTGTGTGTTTTGACCATTCAGATTTTCTTTATCATCTTGTGTCAGTTTTGATAAGTTGTGTTTTCCAGAGACTCTACTCATTTCATCTAAGTGTTGAATTGAGTGACATGAAGTTGTTTATAATATTTTCTTATTTTCCTTTTAGTGCTTATAGGCTATCTAGTGAGGTGCCCTCTTTCCATTTTGTTATTGGTAGTTTGTGTTTTGCACCTGCAAACCACCTTACCCCTCTCCTTTTCTGGATCATTCTACTTAGAGATTTGTCAATCTTCTTGATCTTTTTAAAGAACTGATTTTTGCTTTTGTTATTTTTTTTATTGCTTGTCTCTTTTCTATTTCACTTATTTCTGGTCTCCTTTTTATCATTTTCTTCTTACTACTTACTTGGCTAGCTTCTCAAAGTCAAACCTCAGGTAATCTTGATCTTTTTTGTTTTGTTTTATTTATTTCTAGGACAGAGAGAGAGAGACAGCGTGAGCAGGGGAGGGTCAGAGAGAGAGGGAGTCACAGACTGAAACAGGTTCCAGGCTCTGAGCTGGCAGTCAGCACAGAGCCCGATTCAGGGCTCGAACCCACAAACCGCGAGACCATGACCTAAGCAAAAGTTGGACGCCCAACCGACTAAGCCACCCAGGCGCCCCGATCTTGATCTTTTTAATACAAGCATTTAAAAATATAAAATTTTCTCTACACACTGCTTTACCTGCATCTAATAAGTTTTGCGGTATTATGTTTTTATCTTCACTGAGCTTAGCATATTTTCTAAGATCATTTGTGATTTCTCTTTACCTCCTAGAAGGGTTACTTAATTTTAAATATTTTGGATTATCTGTTTCTCCATTTGCCTCTGTGAAACATGACTTCATAGACTTTGAAGTTCTGTCATTGGACAAATGTTCATTTATGTGTTTTGTCTTCCTGACAGACTGGCCCTTTTGTCATCATGAAATGTATCTTTTTTTGTCAATGGTCATAGCTTTTCTCTTGAAGTCTACTTTATCTGATACAGATACACGCATTCCTACCTTTGTATACTTAATTTTGGATGGTTTATCTTTTTCCATCCCTTTACTTTCTATTTAATCTGTGTCTTTATATTTAGTTTGTTAACTCCAGATAACATCTAGTTTGATTTTGCTTTTTTATTGATTTTGACAAATAAGGCCTCTTATTCAAAGAATTTCACCCATTTAGCATTAAATGTCGTTACTGATGTTGTATTTAGGTCTGTCATTTTACTGTTGGTTTTCTGTTCTTCCTTTCCTACCATCTGTGGTTAATTTAATCAGATTGGTTTTATATTAACTTGTCTATTTGGTTTTTAGCTCTACTGCTCTGCATTTATTTTAGTGATTGCTCTAGGGTTGCATTATATTATCCTTAAATTTTCACAATCTACTTTGAGCTAATACCATACCACTTCCCTTAAAATATAAGTACCTTACAACTTTATAAACCCATTGATTCCTTACTCCCTGTTCTTTGTGTTAATAGTTGTCACATATAGTTGTGTTATATATATGTCACATATATATTACTACGTCTAAATTCTTTTAAACTTCACTATGCAATGTGGTTTTTTGTTCTGTACAGTTCTATTAAAGAATTAAGAGGAAAAATGTTTTCTGTTTACCCACTTATTTATCATTTACGGTACTTGCAGTCATTCCTAGAGATCTGAGTTTCCATCTGGTATCATTTATCTTCAGTCTAAAGAACTTCATGTAGCATTTCTTATAGTGCAGGTGTGCTAGTGATGAATTCTTTTCATTTTTACTTTAAAATGTCTTTATCACCTTTGTTCTTGAAGGGTATTTTTGGTGGATACAGAATTCTAGGTTGATGGACTTTTTAATAAAGCAGTTTAAAGTAGTCTTTCTATTGTTTTTTGGTAGCTATTATTTTGATGATATGTCAGTAGAATTGAAAGTACATAGAGCACATGCTAATTCCTTCTTGATTGCTTTAAAGATTTTCTCTAACTTCGATTTTTACCAGGTTAGCTGTGATATGCCTAAACGTGGATTTCATTGTATTTTTCCTCCCTCTGGTACTTTGAGCTTTAGAATCTGCAAATACAGACCTTTCCCCAAACTTAGGGAATTTTTACCTATTATTTTTTAAAATGTTTCTTCTTGCCCATTCCCTCTCTCCTTTGTTTATGAGACTCTGCATTACTCTTAAGTCTTTCAATATTGTGCTGTATATTACTGAGGGTCTGTTCACATTTTAAATCTTTTTTTCTCTATTTTCTTCATATTTGAAAATTTCTGTGAATCTGTCTTTAAGTTCACTGACTCCTTATTCTGTCATCTCCAATCTGCGTTTAAACCCATCCACTGATGGCGAGTTTGGGATTCCCCAAGACTACTGTCACTTCAGACATTAACTGTGAGCATGGGCCTCTGAGACCACCGTCAGGTTCAGTAATTCACTACAAAGACTCCCAGAATTCACTGAAAGCTGGTATATCCATGGGTCTGGTTTATTATAATGCAAGGATTCTGATTAAAGTCAGCCAAAGGAAGAAGCACATAGCAGGAGAGGTCTAAGCAGGAAGCTCTCAGTAGTCTTCTCCCAGTGGAGTCACACAGAGAGCCAATGCCTGAAAGCAACAGTATCTGACAATATGCACAGACTGCTATCGATATCGAGAGGCTCACTTGAGTCTTGGTGTCCAGATTTGGATATTGGTCACATAGATATGGTTGACCACCTGCTTAGGCGACTTTCATTTCCAACCCTCCAAGGTTGAGCTGAAGGCCCCCACTGTAAATCACACGATTAGCAATAACTATTTGATCTGTTCAACACCCTCGGGTAAACAAAGACACTCTCAGGCAGGGCAGTCTGAAGGCTGAGATTGCTCTCCAGAGCTGAGGGTAAAGTCCAGACCTCTCTTTGGGCAAGGGTAATTCTTTACTGCATAAGTGAATTTTTTTATCAGACACATACTGTATTTTTAGAATTTCCATTTGTTTCTATTAATAAACATTTCAGTTTTTCTGTTAAGATTTATATGTTTGTTCACGACATCTATTTTTCCTTTACATAGCCAAGCCTAGTTATTACAAAAGTTTTTAAAACTTCATTTGCTAAGTCTATTTGGGTCACCTCAGAGTTTGACCCTATAATTTTTTAAATCCAGTATAGTTAACATACAGGGTTATATTCGTTTCAGGTGTACAATATAGTGATTCAACAATTCTATGCATTACTCCTGCTCATCATGCTGAATATACTCTTAATCCCCTTCACCTGTTTCACCCACCTCCCCACCTGCCTGCCCCCTGGTAACCATCAGTTTGTTCTCTATAGTTAAGAGTCTGTTTTAGAGGTAGACCCTATCAACTCCCTGATGGTAATGTTGTTGTTTTGTAACAGCGTTATTAAGGTGTAATTTGCATACTGTGCAATTTACCCATTTGAAGTGTATAATTCAATGGCTTTTAGTATAGTCACAGAATTGTGCATTGATTGCCTTTTGTTTTGAATGTGAGTCACATTTAATGTTTCTTTGTATATCTGATAATATGGCATTATATCCAATATTGTGAATGTTACTTTATAGAGACTCTGGATTCTGATATATTTCTCTCAACAGTATTTTGTTGTTGTTGATCTTTTACCAGTTAACTTGGCTTAATTCAGGCTCCAAATGCAGTCTTTGTGGTGGGTGACAGCTGAAATCTGTGTTCTGATCTCATAGCTTTAACTGGGCTGCTTAGATTCAGCAATGCACATGTATATTTCAGGAGTTAAGAGATTGGCGTAGAATTTATACTCAGAATTGAAGACTCCCCACTGTGGCTCATTCTTCTAGTTCTTCAAGCCGGTAACACTGTGTTTCTACCTGTGTTGTGGCCTGACCATATGTCACTAATTGGGGCTTTCCCTCTTGCCACCCCCCCACACACAACAAAAAAAGATGCCCCGTGGCGTTTCAAAAATAAGGGATTTAACCAATACCATTCCGTTCTTAGACATTCCTTTCTTCAGAGGGTCAGCTCCAACCTTCCTACAATTCCTCACTGTTTTTGGTTACACAGTGTCTCTTTGTAGATCCCTCCCCCTGCATCCCTCATGCCTCCCCCCACCCTCCCCTCCTACTTTATAGTTGTAAGTGGGCTGGTCTGAAAGGAGCTGCTCCTCCATTACTAGAAATGGAGCTCCTCCTATTAAATTTGGACCCATTAAAGTTTGACTTGCACCTTTGGCCCCTGAAAAAGATCAACAGTGATCTCCTCATGGCTGAGTTGGGAGATCTTTTGACAGTTCTAAATTTCCCTAATCCTATGCAACATTTGTAAGCTCAAACTTTTCCTTGAATTTCTTTCCTCTTCTGGTGTCTGTGAAGCACTGCTGTCCTGATTCTCTTCTTGGCTGCTCTTTCTATTCCTTTTGCATTGACTTTTATTGTCCCTCTTTTTTTTAAAAAAAAAAAAAGCAATTTTAAAAAGTTACAAAAGTGGTATTTACTTCGGTAAAAAAAAAAAAAATCTTATGATACGAAAGTGTATAAAGTAGAAAAAAGTCCCCCTTCTTACACCATTTACCTTCCCTTGTTCCAGTCCTCACAGTTAACCACTGTTAACAGTTTGGTTAGACTCTTCCCAGACCTTTTTATAATGTGCATAAACACATGGCAGTACAATCATAGGTATAAATATGCACGTGTCTACAGACTGTTCCTTTTTTTTCCCAAAACTTCTATCCTAGTATATAGACTTTCCTGCAGTCTGCTTTTTCTCTTCTCCCTTCTCTCTAAGACCTCTCTCTGTGTCATTCAGATAACCTACGTTAGTTTTCACGGTTCCTTCCCATTGGATTGCCATTTGTTCAGTGTGTGAGTTCTTGTGTTTCGTTCCTTGATTTTTCTGTTCTTCTTTGTCTATCTCCCTTTATTATTTTTACTGGCATACCTTCAACTACGGCTTCAGTGTACGTTGTTTCCACATCCATGTGCGCCAGCACTGACCACCTGCCTGGGCACCATTTTCACATTTCTGTAAGCCTAGTGGGTTCTCCATCTGATTTTCATGCTGATCTGTCAGAGGTAGTGAGTCTAGACACGAAATATCTTTGTCCTAAGTTGACTTCTAGCTTTTCTTTTTTTTTTTTTAATTTTTTTTTTAATGTTTTCTTTATTTCTGAGAGAGAGACAGCATGAGCAGGGGAGGGTCAGAGAGAGAGGGAGACACAGAATCTGAAACAGGCTCCAGGCTCTGAGCTGGCTGTCAGCGCAGAGCCCGAGATGGGGCTCGAACCCACGAACTGTGAGATCATGACCTGGGCTGAAGTCGGACACTCAACCAACTGAGCCACCCAGGTGCCCCGACTTCTAGCTTTTCTAAATTTGGTGGTGACTGCCCCATGCTTCTGGCTATCTGTATTAATTTTCTATTGCTGCTGTAACAGCCACAAACTTAGTGGCTTAACACAAGTTTATTGTATCAACAAGGCTGGGCTCTCCTGCAGGCTCTAGGGGATAGTCCGCTTCTATTGGCCGCCTGGACTCCTTGGCTTGTGCCTCTTCCTCCACGTTCAGGGTGCACCACTCCTTTCTGCTCCTGTCGCCACACTGCCCTCTCTTCCGCCCCGACTCCTCTCACATCCCTCTTACAAAGACTGTCGTGATTACATCAGGCCCACCTGCACAATCTAGGACAGTCTGCTCATCTCCAGCCCCTTAATTTAATCACGCCCACAAAGTCCCTTTTGCCATGTGAAGTAACATTGACAGGTGCCAGGGATTAGGAACATATTGTGGGGTGGGGGCAGGTGGCATTATTCAGCCTGTTGTACCATTCTGACTTAGAAATCTAAAATCATCATTGATTTCTTCCCTTTTTCCCTCAGTTGATTGACAGTCTAACAGTTGTCAGTAAATATTCTTATAAGGGCTCTTTTCTTTCTTTGCCCCTTGCTGGTTGCCCAGGCGGCTGCATGAACCTCCTAGTTGGGTTTTCCATTGCACTGGGCCCTCCCTTCCATATTTCCTCCATCCCACACGACAGCATGAGACTGATCCTCCCAAAGCTGCTCTGCAGGTAGTAGTCGCTACACACTGCACACCCATTATGACCAGAGTCCTTACCTGAAAATGGGGTTTGTCGTGATTCCTCTTATTTAATTCCACTACTCCTCTGTACATCCTATTTACTTTTCCAGAAATTGGGCTTTTCCATCTCCCCTAATCTCACCGCATTGGCTGTGCTCTTGTCCTTTACTATATTTCCTCAAGCTGTTTCTTGCACTTAGACCTTTTGCTTTTCCCTATCTTGCTTGTCTGACGTTAACCCATCTTTTTAGGATCATTCTAAATACTGTTCACTACTTGAAGCCTCTCTTGACAACAAGGTATGCCTTTCATCTGAGCCCTAGGAACACTTTCAAAATCTCTCTTTATTTATATTCCATCATAAATTTTGGTTATTTGTATACGTATATAGTTACCTCTACTGGATTAGAACTCATTGGAAGCATGAACAGCATTCTATCTACAGTCTCTGTATCACTGAGCATAACCCCTTACCACGTAGTGGATACCCTATAAATAATTATATGGTTAGATTGAATGAGTGAAAGCTTTCCCCAGATGTTGTGCCCAGATGATTGGAAGAAGAGTGGTGCTTTTTAAAAGAAACAGGAGGGCTGAGAGGAAGAACTAGTTTGGGGAAGCATGTGATGTTTGGTTTTGTACATGTCCAATATGTGTCTCTCACTTAATGTAACATGATTAAATACTACTGGAAACAGGTATTGAGTATCATCTCAATGATATTAGAAAATAAGGACAGAAAGCCAGCCACTGAGACTGAGTTAGGATCACGGAGGGTAGAGGGCATCTGGGTAGAGATTAGGGAGAAGAGAGCTTCAGGAGGGGGGGGGGGGGTGGCGGCATATCACTTTGATACCACAGAAGCCAAGGACAATGAGATTTGAGCCACTTAGAAGGTTTTCTGAAATAGAAGCTTCCTGTGCACATCTGAGGGGGAAGTGGCTAGAACTTGTGGAAATGGAGAGGAGAAGGTAGAGAAGACAGGAAATCTTTGTTCTTGGTGTTCAGCATGTACTTTTATTATCCACCTTTATTTTGTTTTGAAATAAAAGAAATAGAAATGATTGAGACTTCAAATTTCTTATGAACAACAATGAATAGCCTAGCTGTTTTCTAAGCATGTGTCTTGTGAAAATAATGTTAATGTGTATTTTGGCTTAGAAAATGTCCATCTCTTCTTTTCTACCCAAAACAACTATAGTTGCATGACAGTATTTCTGCAGCCTCTGGGTTTTTGGTGGCCTTCTCAGGCTGTAGAGTAGGTCACTGGAACAAAGCCTCAGTGAAAGTCCTCAGTGATCATCCTAGGTCCTCTCATTCACTGGGGCCTGGGCAGGATTGCCTCTCCTCTTGCTGTGGGGTGAGCTGCAGTCAGGTAAGTGAGAAGGGAGGCCATTAAAAGGATGGCTAGTTTCAGTTTTTCTTTCCTTCCTCCTTCCCTCCTTCCCTCTTTCCTTCCCTCTTTCCTTTTTTCTCTCTCTCCTTTCCTTCCCTTCCCTTTCCTCCTTCTTTTCCCCTCTTTCCCTCCCTCCCTTACTGCCTTCCTTCCAGATGAGGGTGACCTCTTAGTTTGCCACTACGCCCCTGGAAGACATAGAAAGGTGAACACATTTCAGAAGCCACTTCCCTCATACAAGAGTGCCCGAGGTCGTTTTGTTTCTAGTATTGGGTCAAATATGAGAGAGAGAAAGTGCTTCCCACCAAATCCTGGGGTAAAATACCTAATAGTCCATCATTGGAAAATAATTGAAATTTTAAAAATAACTGTCTCTTTTTAGTCAAAAAGACAGATCTAGAAAGTAGCTTCTTTGAGAGAGAAAGGGAAATGATTCATGAATTCATTTGTTCACTTAATTGTTCATTCTTCTGTTCAACAAATATTTATTGAACGTTAGTTATGAGATAGGTACATTAGTGCCTACATTTTAATGAAAAAAAAAAAAACCAAAAACAAAAAACGATGTTGTTCTGGCCCCCACGGTGCTTATGGTTTTCCATTTGACAAGCATGTACAGAAACCGGTTCTGTGCCACATTTGCATTCACTTTCCTATTTAATCCTCTCCATAAACCTATGAGGTCAGGAGTATTAATTAATTTTACATAGGAGAAAAATCACAGCCCAGGTAGATTAAAAAAAAAAAAAAAACACTCGATCCATTTAGTCTCAAGAGATCCATAGCATGAAATACTCATTAAGATCTCATAAAATAATGCTTGGCCTCTTTTGTACCGTGTTTTCAAACCATCCTGGGAGTCATGCATCAGAGTAAAAGTTTGGTAGCTCTTCTGGTGGTTATACATCAGGCCTGTTATTTGCAGTGCAGCAAATGATAATCGCAGAAGCGGTGGCTTTCAGCTGTTCTGATTCCAAGATTTAAGAAATGTCACCTAAGTAACTATATTTAAAAATTAAATTTTGGCAGTGTGAATCAGAAAGTTCTGAATTCCAAAGGAAAGCGGGAATGACACCATTATATATGGCTACATAATAGATACACATACTGTACCTTACTTATATATTATTCCTGAATAAGTTTTATGAATTAAATCATGACTATGAACATATGTAAAACTAGGTATCCTAAAAAAATCTTATGATAAATTTCCTTTGTACAAGAAAAAATATTTTATAATATGGCATTCACTCTATTTCATCTGTTTTTCACATTTCAATTTTTATGTGTTGGAGAGAGATGGAAAGAGACCTGGCTTTATAGGTAAAATGTTTATAATAATTCTAGGTAGTAATTAACTTATACTAATTGAGTGTTTTTCTTTGAAAATCCACAGTGTGGTTTATGGGACCATTTTCATTTTTTTAAAACTTGTTTTTAATGTTTACTTATTTTTGAGACAGAGAAACAGAGCATGAGCAGGGAAAGGGGAGAGAGAGAGGGAGACACAGAATCTGAAGCAGGCTCCAGGCTCTGAGCTGTCAGCACAGAGCCCAATGTGGGGCTTGAACCCACAAACCCATGATGAGATCATGACCTAACTGAAGTCAGACTCTTAAACGACTGAGCCACCTAGGTACCCCAGGTGGAGCCATTTTCAAAATAACTGCTCAAGATGTCAAAAGGTCCTTGCGACATCACTTGGAAGTTCTTGGCATAGCAATGTGATTCCACCATATTTGTGTTTTACAGCACTTGTTGGTCTTTCTAATAGCCCCATGAAGTAAATTACTGTTATTCAGAGATTAATGAGTGTTTATGCCTCACCCAAGGTTACAGAGTGAGAGGCAGACTTGAGGCTGGATTTCAGGTCTCTGATTTCCATGTCCACAGATTCTCCTGTGAGGGAACATACCCACTAGAAGGGTGGACTCCAGTAGGAGCCATGCTGGGATTACCCCACCTAGGGCTCGAAGCCAACGATGCTTCCTCTTTTGCACCCCGCCTCCATCCATTCCCTCGTAATAGAGGATGAGAAAGAAGCACCACTAGAGGGTTATCGGTCATCTTGAAGCAGTAGTCCCTGCTTGTGCCCAAGGACAAAACAGCAAGTATTCCTAGAGAAGTATAGCACCATCAGGATGCAAGAGCCCTTTCTTCTCCTTCCCCAGAGAAGCTGTTGTCTATAGAGTACTTGCACTGAGATAGACATTTTGCCTACATTATGTTGTTCTCACTACCAAGCTGCATGGTAGGCATAGAAAGAAAGATGCTGGCTCAAATTCAGTTTTTAAGTGGCAGTGGCAAGATCCAAACTCGGGTCTATATGCTGTCTTTTAATACAGCCCACAGGCCCCCTCGGGACCCACGCATTCGCCGAACAGTAGTTCTTCTGCTTGCGAAGCGTAGCTGAGACTACACAGATCGTCAGAATCTAATAATGTCCATGGTCTAGGAAGCCAAAGCATGCACCTCTGCTTTCCATTCCTATTAAGTGTCATGAAATGGGGAAATATAAATAACAACAAAAAAAAAAATAGTGAACCCCAGAGCTGGAAAAAGATATTTCTAGACATCTAGAAGAAAGTAACAGGAATGTGCTTTCCCTGTCAGAAAGGAAAAATGAGAAATGGAGAGCATCAGCCAAGACAGGAGTTTTTCTGATCAAGCAGCAGAGGATTCACAGAAAATGATTCAGACCCTCATTAAGGTTGTGACATGCACATCCTGTGCTGTGCCCCACACCTATCAGTGCCTAATAAATATTAATAATATTTACTCTCTTCTTTAGGTCAAGATTTGTCACCCTGCTTGTCTAGACATAGCTATTTAAAAGGAGCTGTGATTTGCTTACAGATACAGCGCATCTGTAAACATGTGAGCAGAGGCAGACGGGGCGGTAAATCTTGGTCAGAGCCGCACTTTGGACTGTTGCAGGAGAGGCTGCAGCACTGTGGTTGGAATAATGAAGTGGATGCTTGCTGCCAGATCCCTGAGTTCTGTCTCCAGCAGGCAGAGTCTCGCAGTAAATTAGCTTATGTTTCAGCTTGGCAGTTAGCACTTGGTTCATTTGTAGATGCTAATTGTAATCTGATGTTATCAGCAGCAGGTAATTGAAATGGGCTTGATGAATTACTTAATTTCTTTTAATAGCTGAGTCTTCAAGAACTGAATAAAGAAGATAAGGTGATCTGGAGGAAAATACAACAGCTCTATCTTTCTAATTAGTGCTTGGAGCTTTTTTCTTCTTTACACAAATGATTATGAACATGTGAGGCTGAATAGGTTTATGAGTCAAAAGCCCCTGTGGGGGCATTTCCCATTAGGCAGCCCAGTCCTGAGCATTGATAACACTTCTGTTAGGACTTCAGAAAGGAACACTCGAGTGATCACTTTGAAGAACATTGATTTCTGAACACAGTTGTGTTTTCCCAGACTCAGGTGGGCACTGCCTGCCATGGGCACCACCACTTTGGCACACGTTCTACTTTCAGTCCCTCTTCTGCGGCCGTTCCCTGCAAGCAGTGCTGCCTGGCAGCATGCAGTGAGCAGGGAAACCTCAGCGATGTTAGTCATTGGCTCCTGCCACCCACACCTGGCGCTGCACCTCCCACACATGCCTGTCCCTAAGTCTTTCCATCTGTAGCAGTTCCTTTGTCACCCCTTGCTTTGCCAGTGATGGCAGGGACAGATGTGACCCCGGGTCCTGCCATCTGTGCCGGACACTGCACACTGGACCCGTGTTACGTGACGCTGATGAGCTTTGGGGTCCTTCTTCCAGAATCATTTGGCTCCCCTTTTAGTCTCATGTTGGTTCCTTAAGGAAGGCATCTGTTTTGGGGTGACTTTGGAGGAATTTACTTTTGACCAGTTTGTTTTTTCAGAAAATCGAAATCACAGCAGAAAATGTAAAGCATTAGAATCGGGCCTCTTAGACATTTGGAGATGGTATAGCAAGTGATCGTTCAGACCGCCTCTGTGGTTCTCCGGCCAGGTGGGCTCTGTTTAAAGACATCATTGCGTTAGAGGTGAAGACTCTAGGTCTCTAAGCCTCTACCACGATTGTGGCCATGAGTGCTTTTGCTGGTAAATGCATTGCGGATCCTGGTAGGGTGCTACTTCTTGATCTGAATGGCAGTTATGCGGCTTGGCTCACCTAAGGAAAATGTACTAAATTGTATGCTTACGCTTCCCTACCTTTCTGACAACATGTTATACTTTAAAGGTTTACTTTTATTTATTTTTTTTTAATTTTTTTTTAATGTTTTATTTATTTCTAGGAGAGAGAGACAGCGTGAGCAGGGGAGGGTCAGAGAGAGAGGGAGTCACAGACTGAAGCAGGCTCCAGGCTCTGAGCTGGCAGTCAGCACAGAACCTGACGCGGGGCTTGAACCCACGAACCGCGAGATCATGACCCAAGCGAAAGTCGGACGCTTAACCGACTAAGCCACCCAGGCGCCCCTAAAGGTTTACTTTTAAAAACACATTGCACTCTGGGGGTAGAGTGCAATTGGAACAGTATGTTTTTCTTGATTCTACCCAGGCCCATGGCTTTCACTTCCATGCACTATCTTCCCAAACTCAGACCTCACTTTTTTTTTTTAATGTTTATTTATTTATTTTGTGAGAGAAAGAGAGGGAGAAGGAGAAGGAGAATGAGTGGGGGAGGGGCAGAGAGCGATCAGACCTCCTTCTGAGATACCTGTCTATTCCTGCTTCCTACACACCCCAATCCAGAGGCCCCAGAGAGGTCTTTCTGCAAGTCTGTGACCTCACATCACGTGTTCCCTCTTTCTGAGAACAGCAACACAATCTCAGTGCCCAAGCTAGAAATCTCAGTTATCCTGGGATCCCTCTCTTTCCCTCATGGCTCAGACCTGCTTGGTCCAAAGTCCTAAGAATTCTGCCTCCCCACACAACTTGCATCTGCAAGACTGTGTTTTCAGACTCTCATGGGTCATTACTGCATTTTCCTCCATATTGGGCTCCCAGCTTCTCCTCCAGATTATTTTCCACATTTCTTCCATGGTAACCCTCTCAAAACCCCAGCTGCTCAAGGCTCAATCTTATCAAATCATTTCTGTACTTACAGCCCTGCAGTAGCTCCCCAGTAACTTCAGGATGGAGTCCCAAGATATGTATATGATATATGTATGATATATGATATATATGATATATGTATATGATATACATATCTGCCCCCAGTTCCTGGCACAGAGCACCTACGACCCTTTTAATTCCATACATGATAAGAACACTAGGAGCACCTTTGTTCTAATGAGGTGACTGAGTGAATGGATGGCTCCTGGACAGGCGCTCTTCATCAGAAAGACCAGGTCAAGATGAGAACGTTGTCGTTTTCAGCGCCACCTAGAGAGCGTGGAGGGGCTGGAAGTAGAGTTAATCATTGATCATGCCGACCAGAGGAAGCCTCTATGGTACCCCCGTGGTAGGGGGTTCAGAGAGCTTCCAGGTCGGTGGACACGTCCACACCAGGAGAGTGATGCATCCCAACTCCAGGGGGACAGAAGCTCCCGGGCTTGGGAACCCCCCAGACGCTCCCTGTGTATCTCTTCATCTGATTGTTCCTCTGTATTCTTTGTTGTATCCTTTAATAAATTGGTAAATGTAAATAAGCATTTCCCTGAGTTCTTGCTCTAGCAAGTTAACCAAACCTGAGGAGGAGGTCATGGGAACCTCCAACCTGTAGCCGGTCGCTCAGCAGCATAGCTGGTGACCTGAACTCACAGCTGGTGTCTGATGTGGGGCTGGGGGGCAATCCTGTGGGACTGGGCCCTTACCTGTGAGGTCTGACGCTATCTCTGGGTGGATCGTGTCTGAATTACATTGTAGGACATCCAGCTGGTATCAGTGACTTACTTGTTGTTGTGGGGAAAACCCCACACACATTTGTTGACCAGAAGAGTCAGAAGTCAATGCTCTGTGTAAGGAGTAAAGGAGGCTCCCAGGAAAGAAACACAATAATGAACAACTGGATTTTTCCCTGTGTAAGAAGGATAAAACTGAGTTTTTCTGTTTATACCTGGCATGTATATTTTTTGATAGCCCTCAACATTCAAAAAAATTTTATTGAGCACATACTGTGTACTAGATGCATGCCAGTGGCTGTTTGGTAGACAAAATAAACATTTCAAGTGCTTGCAGGGAAAGTACTTTGTGATTTCAGAAAGGAGTACAGGGATGTAAATTTAATAGGGAGGTGGGTTGTCAGAATACTCTTCTGTGAGGAACTGGCCCCCGTTTATCTTAGTAATGCCATTTTCTGCCATTCTCATCCCTCAAACCCATGAGCACTTTTATTCCTCCGTGGCTTTCCTCATGTCATTTCTAACGCCCTGAATGTCTTTCTCTTTCTGTCAAGCCTGTGAAGTCTTACTTATTTGTTCACACTTCAGCTAGATGTCCTATACTCTTAATCAAGCCTCCTAGGCTCTTCAGGAAATTTGGTGTTCCCCTTATATTTTATGCTTGGCAGTTATTAAGTATTACCATTATTTACTTGCTAGATCATAAATGCCAAGAATGGGCAAGATATGTGTATCTTAAATTTTTTGTGTCCTTATTACCTAGTGCCCAATGTTTGGTCCACAGTGGGCACAGCACATGTGTAATTTGAATGGATGGAGGATGGTGAGAGCCAAGCACTATGAAAATGCCTGGAATTACTAACTGGAGTCTAAAGTCCGAATAATTTCTTACCTCTTTCATATTTACTGTGTTCATTCATTTGTGCCTTACTACTTCTTTAAGTTCAGATATCATTCCGGCTGCCTCTGTTCCAATGCCCAGAGAGACTAATTCAGGGGAACAGTGGCAGTTTCTGTGTATTTTATACTGGACCTTCACATTCTCATCAGTATAAATGATCTCTACAACTCTACTCCTCTAAAGAGTGAAACTCTATAATCTTTTCATGGAAAGACAATGTATATGGAAGCTGGAACTTGATTCCTAAAGCCTTTTAAAAGAACCAAAAATATAATCAGCTTGAGAAATAGTGAAACCAGCAGGCAGTGATTAGGTTTTATGATACCATTTTCATTTTGCTCCTTACAGTTAGTAGGAATACTGAATCGAGCAGATTTTTCTCTTTATTTTACACAGTCTTTCACCTGATAGCTAAGTGAGACAGTCTGATTACCAGGCTAACTAAATAATATGTTAACGTTTTTGGATCTTTAGCCAAGAAGTTTACAAAGCAAGGCCCTTTGTGCAGGTTTGAAGAACCCTAATATTTGTTACTTTTGGACAAGAAAATCGCTAGAATATCACACTGTTTCTTCTTTTAAGTACGTGAACTTAATAGCCTATTCTCTGCATTTAACACTTAGCCTTAGGAAACTGATACTAGCTGCACTTTTTAGGTATTCAAATAACAGGTTTCATAGAGAATATATGAAAAGGCCTTTGTGATCTCTCCAACACATCTTTGAAGTAGCACAGAAGTCATGATAATAATGAAAGCAATGACACTCATGGAATGCCTCCAGTGTGCTAGAACTATACTTGAAGTAGCTTCTTATGCAGTGTTTTATTAGCTCACTTAAAAATTCACAAAGATATGGCTTCTTATTCCCATTTAGAAATGAAAACCTGAAGAACAGAGTTTAGTTGTCAAAGGTCCCCCAGCAAGTGTGTGGCAGAGCTGGGCTTTGAGCCCAGAGCTGTCGGAACCTAAAGTCACTGCTCTTTACATCATGCCCCACTGCCTCTATAAAGCACATGCTGAAAATTATTTAGGAAAGAGCTAAAGCTCTAGCACTTCTGACTGACTAGGACCATTTGACTTTGAAGCTGGAAAAAATGGAAATTGAGCATTTCCCTTTATCCACAGCTTCTTTTCAGTCTCACTCATCCCTGTTTGATACTGGGACCACATAACATACCTACAGACAGCGCAGAGCAGAAGCGAGGCTGCTCATATACCGTGACCTGAACTCTCCCCTCTTTTCCAGCATGAAATCCACAAGAGGCTCAAGTGTTTAAGACTCTCTTCAGCGTAATTAGTAATTTCATGGTGCCGTCAAAACGTAGCTTTCACCAAGAACCATTTTCAGCATGTTGTTCCAGAAATTCTTCTTAAGGCTCTCTCTGACACAGCAGAAAATGCGTTTGTTGAATTGGATTAAAGCCGGAATGCAACTTCTAGTGGCTATTGCTGACTCAGCCTGTCCCCACTTGACTTTGAAACAGCAGCTTTGTTAGCTCCTGAATGCAGGCACTCAGTTTTCAATGAATTTCATAAAGTGGTCCTTTCTGCCCTCCTTTGAAGAGTTAAATTACTCAGGGAAGTGAACGCTTTCATTTTCTAGTAAAGATTGCATTGGTGCCATTTAAAATGTTTCCAAGAGCAATTAAAAAGTGAAGTAAATGCTTTGTTGTTATGTGTCCAATGTGCTTGTAAAGCAAGCCCTCATCAGAACAGCCCCACTGGCAAAAAAAGTAACGGATTTGTGTTCTTGAGCCAGAATGTCAGAGTTGGCCACTTATTTGAAACAACAGCAATTCTGTAATTGCATTTCCTTGATTCAGATGGAAGGTCCCATCAAATCCATTATCTAATACCAAATAAGACAAAGACAGCTTATAACATGGCCCAGCTGTTGGAGTGCTCTGGAGGGAGATATAATATGCTCTGTGACTCAGTAAGCAGAAGGTAATGGACTAAAAGTTATCAAGCCCTTCACAACAAGGAGATCTGGAGTTTAACCAGAAATTTCAGACTGTCAACCTTAACAAAACAGATGGTGTTCTCCAGTTCACAGCACCATCCGGCGAGCTGGCATGCCTGCCTTGACAACTCCTGGTACTTCTTAAATGCCTGATGGAGAAAGACATCCTCTTTGTCATCAGTGTAGAACTTGCACTACTTTGTGTGTGACAAAGGGAGGCCGAAGTGCCTGCTTGCTACATCCTTTAGTGAATGCTTTTATGATCTTTCTCCCCTACTCCTCTCATGCCCTTTGATGCGGTGACATTCTGCATAAGAATCCTGTTGGACTGTTCTTTTGCCTTCCTGGTACCATAGAAACTACTTGGATTGTACGCTGATTTCTCCAGTTTGATCACTAAGACATGCCATCCACAAATGGCTCATCCTCACTGCTAACGCTACAGACCCTTACAGTATTGTACAGCAAGGGCGACTGTGTAGTTCATCACTGGGACGGTCCCAGGCACTGCCAGGATACAGGATATGGAGTCGCCCTGCATCTGGCATGCTTATGAAAAACCTGACTGCTGGAGTCACATGGCCTGACTTTGGATCCCAACTATGCCACTTACGGGCTTCGTGATCTTGGACAAGGTGCTCAGTTGTTCTCTGCCTTGGTTTCTTCATCTGTGAAATTGGCATAATTATAGCACCATGAGTTAATATGCATAGAGCCCGTACAACAATGTCTGGCACATAATAAATGCTCAAAAATATTTTAATCACTATCATCATCATAGTTTTATATTATGTGTGGGAAGGGTATACCATTTGTTAATCCAAAACTAAGATGCTAAGAGAAGGGTTAAAATACTGCTGAAATACATAGCATGTCTTACCCTTTAGAGAATTCTGATCCGTTGAAAGTTGAAGGTGGTTATCAAGGGCCAGCAGTAGTCTTTGTCTCTTTTTCTTCCCCTTCAGCTTTTTTGAGACAGAATCTACACATCAACTGTTATATAGGTTTAAGATATACAGTGTGATTATTTGATACATGTACAGATTGTGAAATGTTTTACCACAATAAGGTTAGTAAACACACCCTTCACCTCACACAATCACCATTTGTTGTTATGCTGAGATCATTAAAGCCCTACACTCACAGCAGGTACACCATAGTGAGGCTGACTGCCATTGTCGTGCGATACATTAGATACTCAAACTTGTTCTTGTAACTGACCAAAATATGTCCACCTCCCCCACCACTCAGCCCTGACAACCACCGTTACCCTCTGTTTCTATGAGTTTGATATTTCTCCACATATAAGTGAGATTATACAGTATTTGTCTTGCTCTGACATTTCACTTAATATAATGCTCTCAATTTCTCCTTTTTTCTTCTTTTTTATGATTAACATTTCATTACATATGTATATGTAATATATATAAAATTAATATATTATTATATATCATATAATTAATATGTAAATGTAAAATTGAAATATATATTTTGTATATATTAATATATTATATATTTCGTATATATATGATACATTTTCTTTATCTGTTCACCCATCAATGGACGCTTAACTATTTTCTATGTCTTGACTGTTAGGAATAATGCTGTAACGAACCTGGGAATGCCAATTATCTTTTTGAGATTGTGTTTTCATCTTCAGATATGTACCCAGAAGTGGGATTGCTGAATCATAAGGTAGTTCTACTTTTAATTTTTTGAGAAACCTCCATGCTGTTTTCCGTAGTGGCAGCACCAGTTTATGTCACCACCAACAGTGCCAGGGTTCCCCTTTCCTCTGCATTTTTCAGCATTTATCTCTCTTTTTTTTAATGTTTATTTGTTTTTGAGAGAGACAGAGACAGACAGAGTGGAGGAGGGGCAGAGAGAGGGAGAGACACAGAATCCGAAGCAGGCTCCAGGCTCTGAGCTAGCTGTCAGCACAGAGCCTGACGCGGGGCTTGAACTCACGAACCGTGAGATCATGACCTGAGCTGAAGTCGGACACTTAGCCGACTGAGTCACCCAGGTGCCCTGGCATTAATCTCTTGTCTTTTTGGTAACAGTCATTCTAACAGGTGTGAAATGATATCTCATTGGGGTTTTGATTTGCACTTCCCTAATGATTAGTGATATTAAGCACCTTTCCATGTGCTTGTTAGCCATTTGTATATCTTTGGGAAAATGTCTATTCAAGTCTTCTGCCCATTTTAAAATCTTTGCTGTTGAGTTGTGTGAGTTCCTATGTACTTTAGATATTAACCTCTTATCAGATATATGGCTTGCAAATATTTTCTCTCATTCCATAGGTTGCGTTTTCATTTTGTTGATTGTTTCTTTGGCTGTGTAAAAACTTATTAGGTTGATTTAGTACCACTTGTTGATTCTTGATTTTGTTATTTATACTTTTGGTATCATATCCAAAATAATCCTTGCTAAGACTGAGGTCAAAGAGCTTTTCCCCTATGTTTTCATCTACAAGTTTTATGGTTTCATATTTTATATTTAAATCCTTAATCTATTTTCACTTAATTTTTGTGAGTAGTGTAAGATAGGGCTCCAATTTCATTCTCTTGCATGTGGACCTTCAGTTTTTCTAACACCATTTATTGAAGAAGCTCTCTTCCCTACTGAGTATTCTTGGTTCCCTTGTCAAATATTAGTTGACCATGTATGCATGGGTTTATTTCTGGGCTCTCAGTTCTGTTCCGTTGGTCTGTGTGTCCATTTATATGCCAATACCATACTGATATGATTATTATAGTTCTGTAATATAGTTTGAAATCAGAAAGTGTGATACCTGCAGCTGTGTTCTTTTTGGAGATTGCTTTGGCAATTCAGGGCTTTTTTTGTGTGTGGTTCCATATGAATTTTAGGGTCACTTTTTGTATTCCTGTGCAATGACATTTGAATTTTGATAGGGATTGCAGTGACTCTATAGATGGCTTTAAATAATATGGATATTTAAAAAATATCAACTCTTCTAATCTATGAATACATGATACCTTTCCATTTATTTGTGTCTTCAATTTCTTTCACTGATGTCTTACAGCTTTCAGCATATAGATCTTTCATGCCCTTGATTAAATTTATTCCTAACTATTTTATTGTTTCTAATGCTATTATAAGTGGGAGTGTTTTCTTTTCTTTTATTTGATAGTTTATTGTTAGTATACAGAAATGCAACTGATTTTTTAAAAATTTATTTATTTATTTAAATTCAAGTTTGTTAACATACAACGTAGTGTTGCTTTCAGGAATAGAACCAGTGATTCATCAGGGCACCTGGGTGGCTCAGTCGGTTAAGCGTCTGACTTCGGCTCAGGTCATGATCTCACGGTTCGTGGGTTCGAGCCCCACATCGGGCTCTGTGCTGACAGCTAGCTCAGAACCTGGAGCCTGTCTTCGGATTCTGTGTCTCCCTCTCTCTCTGACCCTCCCCTGCTCATGCTGCCTCTATCTCTCTCTCAAAAATAAATAAAAACATTAAAATTTTTTTTAAAGAAAAGAACCGGCGATTCGTCACTTACATACGACACTCAGTGCTCATCCCAACAGGTGCCCTTCTTAATGCTCATCACCCCTTTAGCCCATCCCCTCACCCACCACCCCTCCAGTAACCCTCAGTTTGTTCTCTGAATTTAAGAGTCTCTTACAGTTTGCCTCCCTCTCTTTTTTTATCTTATTTCTCCTTCCTTTCCCCTATCTCCACTTGTTTTGTTTCTTAAATTCCACATATGAGTGAATTCAGACAATATTTGTCTTTCTCTGGCTGACTTTTTTTGCTTAGCATCATACACTCTAGTTCCATACACGTTGTTGCAAATGGCAAGATTTCATTCTTTTTGATCACGAGGTAGATTGCAATGTGTGTGTATGTATGTGTGGGTATAAATATCATATCTTCTCTATCCATTCACCAGTCAATGGACATTTAGGCTCCTTCCATAATTTGGCTATTGTTGACAGTGCTGCTATAAAGATTGGGGTGCATATGCCCCTTTGAATTAGGAAACCAAATCAACCTATAAAAATCAGCTGCGGGTGCCAGCAACTGATTTTTTTTTTAATGTTTTTATTTTTGAGAGAGAGACAGCATGAGCGGGGGAGGGGTAGAGAGAGAGACACACACACAGAATCTGAAGCAGGCTTGACAGCTCAAAGCTTGATGTGGGGCTCCAACTCACAAGTTGTTAGATCATGCCCTGACCCATAGTCTGATGCTTAACCAACTGAGCCACCCACCCATGCCCAGCAACTGATTTTTATATGTTGATTTTGTATCCTGAAACTTTACTGAATTCATTTATTAAGTCTAACAGTTTTGGGTAGAGTCTTTAAGGTTTTCTATATGCTGATCATGTCATCAGCAAACAGAGGTAGTCTTCCTTCCTTTCTGATTTGGATGCCTTTTATTTATTTGTTTGTTTGCCTAACTGCTTTGGCTAGGATTTCCAGTATTATGTTGAATAAGAGTTGTGAAAGTGGGCATTCTCATCTTGTTCGTGATCTCAGAGGGAAAGTTTTCAGCCTTTCATCACGGAGTATGGTGTTAGCTGTAGGCTTGTCATTTATGACCTTTATTATGCTGTAGTGCGTTCCTTCTATACCCAATTAGTTGGGAGGGTTTTTTTTTTTAAATCATGGAAGGATGTTGAATTTTGTCAAATGCTCTTTCTTCATCTACTGAGATGATCATATGATTTTTGTCTTTCATTCTGTTAATGCTATGTATTGTATTTTTTATTTGCATATGTTAAATCATCTTTGAGATGATCATCTCAGAAGTACATCCCACTTGATCATGGTGTATGATTCTTTTCATGTGCTTTTGGATTCAGTTTGCTAGTATTTCACTGAGAATTCTTGCTTGTATGTTCATCAGGGATATTGGCCTCTCGTTTTGTTTTCTTGTAATAACCTTATTCAGCTTTGGTATCAGGGTAATGCTGACTGTGTAAAATGAGTTTAGAAGTGTGCTCCTTTTCAATTTGTTGGAAGAGTTTAGGAAGAATTAGCATTAATTCTTCTTTAAATGTTTGCTAAAATTCACCTGTGAAGCTGCCTGGTTTTGGACTTTTCTTTAATGGGAGGTTTTTGATTACTGATACAATCTCTTGTTATTGTTCTGTTCAGATTTTGCATTACTTCATGATTCAGTCTTGGTAGGCTGTCTGTTTCTAGGAATTTATCTATTTCTTTCAGATTGTCAAATTTGTTGCCATATAATTGTTCATAATAGATTCTTATAATCTTTTGTATTTCTGTGGTATCAGTTGTGATGTCTCCTTTGTATTAAAAGTGTTATTGATCTGGGTCCTCTCTCTTTTTTTCTTGATAAGACTAGCTAAAAATTTGTCAGTTTTCTTTATCTTAAAAAAAACCCCAACTCTTAGTTTTGCTGATCTTTTCTAATTTTTTCTATTATCTGTTTCATTGATTTCTCCTTGGGTCTCTGTTATCTTCTTCCTTCTGCTAACTTTGGACCTAGGTTGTTCTTGTTTTTCTAGTTTGTTGAGATTTAAAGTTAGGTTATTTACTTGAGATCTTTCCTTTTCCTTATGTAGACACTTACCACTATCAACTTGCCTCTAGTACTACCTTTGCAAATTTCTCTAAGTTATGACATGTTGTGTTTGCATTTTCATTTGTTTCAAGATATTTTTTTAATGTCTTCTCTTACCAGTGGTTTTTTAGGGGTGTGTTAATTTTCACATATTTGTAAAATTCCCAGTCTCTGCCTGCAGTTAATTTCTTAGTTTCATACCATTGTGGTCAGAAAAGATATTTGGTATAAAATCAGTCTTAAAATTTGCTGACACTTGTTTTCTGACCCAACATATGATCTGTCCTGGAGAATGTTCCATGTGTGCGTGAGAAGAATGTGTTAAATTCTGCTGCTGTTGGATAGAATGTTCTGTAGATGTCTCTGAAGCCCATTTGGTCTAAAGTGTTATGTACGTCCAGGACTTCCTTACTGATTTCTGGTCTGGATGGTCTATCTCTTGTTGAAAGTGAGGTATTGAAGTACATACTTTTATTATATTGTTGTCTATTACTCCCTTCAGATGTTAATGTTTGCTTAATATGTGTAGGTGCTCCTATGTTAGATACATATCTTTGTATAATTGTTTTATCATTTTTGACAAATAGACCTTTTTATCATTATATAAGGAAACTTATCTTTATCACAGTTTATCTTTAATAAACTGTATCTTTTATTACAGTTTATCATTACAGTTTTTGTCTTTTATTACAGTTTTTTACTTATAAGTCTATTTTGTGTGATATAAATGTACCTACCCCTGCTCTCTTTCAGTTTCCATTTGCTTGTAGTGTCTCCATCCCTTCACTTTGAGCCTCTATGTGTCCTTGAGGCTGAAGTGAGTTTGTTATTGGCAGCCTATAGTTGGGTCTTTTTTTTTCTTTCATCCATTCAACCAGTCTGTGCCTTTTGATTGGAGACTTTAATCCATTTACATTTCATTGTGTTCTCTCATGACTGCACAGTCTTCCACCGATTGCGTGCATGGCCGTGGAGGCCAGTGATGGCGATCAGGCCAGGGGCCTGCAGGGGGACAGCTGGCGGCCTTAGCCCTGAGCATGCCTGCGGTGGTGGGCATCAGTCGCAGGGGAGCAGGCTGCTGTTTTCCACTTGCCCAGCAGCAGAGGCCTAGGCTGCCTTCTTGTGCAGGTCCCGGGCTCCAGTGAGGGCATGGGGAGGCACAGGTGTCTGGCATTGGCAAACCTGAATAGCTACGGGGTAAAAAATGGTGAAATCTGTAGGTGGTTTGTGGTGGCTATGGCTGGCTCTTGGTCTCAGTGTTTGTAAAAGCAGCACAGTCTTCTACAGAGCAATTCACTGGGAATCATAGACATTCCCACTGCGTGGCAGCTACTGGTAGGCCCTGCCTGTCTTCCCTGTTCCTAGCCTTCTCTGTGTGTCCCCAGCTTTGTTGGCCTCTAGCTGGGGTTAAACCAAAGCAGAGACATCACGTGGTACAGCAGAGCACTGGGAAGCCAGTTGTTGACACTGCTCTTTTTTTCTCAGCTAAGTGAGAAAGTTCTAGTGGGAAAGTTCCCTTCTGGCACTGAGCAGTGCTGGCTTGGGGGATGGGATGATGCAGGCAAATCGAAGCTCTTATTCCTTTCCTTTTTGTGAATTATTCTCAAGGTTTTTTGTCCCCTGTGTTGCTGAAGTTGTGTCAGTGGACTGTGGAGCTCTCCCAGAGTTGTTTTGTTCATAGATAGCTGCCTAATTG